>NC_067160.1:17916959-18179459 GCF_903995435.1 Acomys russatus | reverse complement strand
AGGGTGGGCTCCGTTCTGACAAGATAGCCAGCCTTCCCAGGCAAAGCTTAGTGAATGATTAGCTTCAGGCAGTCTGTTCTGGACCCTCCTGCTGTTCCAAGGACCTATCGTAGAGCAAGGGAATAGACCTAGGTCAATGATTTATCTCTGTGCCTTCAGGAATAGTAAAGGAGACAAGAGCACATGCCATATGCTATTTTTAAAAAATTGACTTAGTGTTGCCTGTACATGTATGTGTGTAGGACAGTCAGCCATAGCCTCTTAGTGTCTCTCTCCAAGCAACTATAAATTGGCAATAGCTCTGATTGTTTCCCTCAAGGTTTATGACCTCTTGAACTATGAAATCAGGCTTACTGAACTAATTATGAACTAATTATGTGAGTGAGTCTTGACACCAATTAGAAACTAGTTGGGTTCCTTCATGCTGATATTATATCAGTGGGCTTGTTATGCCTGGTAAATCAGTACTGTAAGCTGTAAGTAAGGCCCAAGGCTGAATAAGAAGACCACTGATACATTTTCTTTCCAGAGCTGCATAGCACTTTCTGACACTGTGTAGGCTAGCCAGCAGGGAGGAACTCAGTCAGTTACAACTTCATTTCTCCGTACTCTGCAGTCAAAGCGTGTGGTGTCTTCATCCATGGGCCTTCCTATCTAGTTCTGACAGGTAACCATGAGCCTTGGAAATAGCCCATGGTGGTTTGGGCATCTCTGAGTCCACCGGGACCAATAACTCATAAGTATGTATCCCATACCTGGCACTGTGATTTCCACTTAACACGTCTTCTCAAAGAACCATTAACGACCAGTGCAGGCAGGGTATCTCCAGTCAAGTTCCTTTTCATAAAGTTTTTTCATACATTATTAGTTTTGATTAAACTATCGCTGCCCCCTACCATCCCCCATACTCCTCTCTCCCACATTATGTATCACATGCTTACCCTTTAAGTACCAGTATTCTACACTATTTTATACCTCATATGTTTTACTACTTCCTCCAATTACATTTTAATTGTGCATTTTTCAGTTTTTAATTGCAGGATAGGTTTCTTTACTATTTTTTCATACGTCCTTTATTTTGCCTAGTCTTTCCCTGCCCCAAATGTTCCCCACTACTGCACCCCCTTTCTTGCTTAAACCTAACAAAAATGTCAGGGCCATTTTTCACAGGCATGGAAGACACAGTCTCAGAATTTAAATGGAAGCACACAAGATCAAGAGTAGCCAAATCAACTCTGAAGAAAAAGAATTCTCTGGGAGATTTCACATCCAAATTTGAAATTATACTATAGAGCAATGAATAAGAAAACCAGCATGGAACTGACATGCATCAAACACACATATGAGTGGAGTAGAATAGAGGAGCCAGGTATAAGTCCGTACAGCTTCCTCATTTTTGACAGAGATACCAAAAATATATATTGGAGAAAAAGCAACGCTTGATTTCAGCATGCACAAGAATGAGTCTTGAGGCTTGGCTCTCACCCTGCACAAAACTCAACATTACAAGAATGGAGTTCTAAAACTCTGAAAATGCTGAAGGAAAGCAGAGAGTAAACTTCAATAGGTACAGCAAGGAGCTTTCTGAATAGGACCCTGCTGCAAGTAAGATCGTACAAAATGGCAAAGATTCTATATAGAAAAGGAAACTATCAACCCAGTAAAGGGGCAGTAAAAAGAATGGGGGGGGGGTGAGAATCTTTGCCATCTACACATCTGTCAAAGGCTCAGTGTCTAGAATGTATAAAGAACATACACACAAAATAACACCAAGAAAATTAGTGGCCTAATTAAAAATGCGGCAATGGAACAGAACTGAAAGTCCTCACAAGGACTACAAACAGCCGGTAAACACCTTTAAAAAGCATCCAACACCATTAGCTTTCAAGAAAATGAAGATCAAACTGCTTTAGTGTTCCATCTCACACCACTGAGAATCCCCACTAGCAAAACAAAGGACAACAAATGCCAGCATGGATGTAGGGAAATGAGAGGTCTCATTCACTGTTGGTGGGAATGTAAACTAGTGCAGGCTTTTTGCAAATCAGTCTAGATGTTTCAACCAAAACCAAAAACCAAAACAAAAAACAAAAACAAAAAGATTTCTCCTAGAAATAAAACTACCATATGACCCAGCTACACCACCCCTAGATACATACCCTAAGGACTTTATGCCCTACACAAATACCTGCATGTCTATGTTCATTGCTACTCTGTTCACAAAAACTAGGACATGGAAATTAGCCTAGATGTCCCTTGACAGACTGATGAGTGGATAAGAACGTGTTTATAAACATGGTGGAATTTTATTCAGCTACAAAGAAAAATGAAATAATGGAAATGGAAGGTAAACGCATGAAACAGGAAACTGCTAGTTTTCAAACTTGGGACAAAGGACTAACTGAGGTGCCTATTAACATATCAGAGTGGTCTCTGGCTAGCCAGGGCCAGTCTCCCTCAGTCCCTACCTGTCTCAGGGTCCTCCTTGCTGGCATACCCTGCTCTCTACCCTAAACTTCTCCAGCCCAGAGTCTGCATTGCCCTTCCCCAGCTACTCTTCCCTATATAAAACCAAGCCATTTTGGTCACACACCCCATTTGGGGGCGGGGATTGCCTCTTGCCCTCTTGGCTGCTGCTCCTGCTTCTGCTCTCTCCCTCTTCCTTCCCTTCCCCTCTTCCTCACATGGCCTGGCTCAGTCTGCTGGCCCTGTCCACTGTAGACTCTCCAATGTCCCTGCCTGTGGATGTGCTCGCTCTCATATCTAAAAGAAGTCTCCTCCACTATAGAAGCCCCTCGGAGCAGTCACGTTTTCCATTTATTTATTTATTTATTTATTTATTTATTTATCATTCAGAAACACTCATACCAAACAAGGCAAATGATGCACGCTCTCATATGTGGAGCCCAGCTTTGAATCATTAGTTTCGTCTTAGGCTTGGAGTACATGTGGAAACCAGGTGAGAGGCCTATGGGAGAAGTGCATTAACGGAGGGGGTGGTGTCAGAATGTAAGAAAGGCTTATGTCTATTTTTAAAAGATACTATAGAGCTTTGAACTTTTGTCTCAATGAACTGAGTTTGAAATACTAATTATGAAAAACCTTTAGCGTTAAAGTCTTGGAACAGACACTAACAAGCCAAGCGGTTGTCTTTAAGGCCCGAGACAGGGATCTGGGGAGGCGATGATGATCTTCACATCTATCACACCGCCCCCCCCCCATCCCATCAGGATGATCAGTAAGTAGATGTCGTCACATGGAAAGCTGGTCCTTATTCTTGCACATTTCAGATCACCCCTGACCACCACCATAACGCTCAACTCCTTTTGCCTGAAGTTCATGGCCTGCTCTCTCTGCTCATGCTGCCCTGCTGGTGGCTCCCCGCGGGACTTCTGCATGTCATTCACCAGCGGAAATACCCTCTCTGTGTCAGATTCTTCCCCCGGTACATCCCTCAAAAGCTACTCCTACCCCTTCTCGATGCAGATTTTGCCATTCTGCGAGAATAATGCTGTTCCTCTTCCGAACTCCTCAAACATCGGGTCTCTCCTGCTCAGTCCTGACTTCAGCCCACCCAGCCTGCCTAGAAGCCCCTTGGTGCCCGGAGCATACAGTGTTCTCAAGAATTTGTTCTCTGAGCTTAGAAGACCAGAAATATAAAGTGGACCAGGCACTGAGTGCTGCGGGACAGGCTGAGGATGCAGTTTTGTCCTGGGAGGTCAGTCCTGTGTCACCAAAGGTAGGACTGGCCAACCACAGGCAACAAATGACATGGTAGCAGATCTCTGAAAGAGCAGCAGAGGGCAGCACAAGCATGAATTTGGTCCTGCCTCTCCCACTTGCCTGTGGGAGAACAGGACAACAGGGTGCTTACTAAGACACTGAGCCTCCTCCTAGGCCAGGAGGGACCTCCAGGTGGGTTTGGAATGAGGAAGACAAGGCTTGCTTGTTCTTCATATTCCCCGGAAAGATGCGCTTGCTAGAACTGGGAGGGGTCTTTTGCCGGGAGGCAGTGAGCCTGTTTGTCCTTAGAGCCCTGCAAGCTGCCCTGCTAACCTTTATTTCTGCAATTCTCTGAATGGCAGCATGGGGATCCAGGATAGACTGGCAACTGAGCATCTAGGCCAGCTTCCAGTCCCGTTAATCCTGTGCCCTGGCACTCTAGCCTTTAAATCCTACAGATGTACTCCAGGGCGTCTGTGCTTAGGTTTCCATCTCTGAATCTCATCCAGGGTCTCCCGTGGTTCCAAGGCTCCACAAGAACCTGGGTGCCAGAGGGGCATGCACCTAAGTAGCAGGACACCAGGGACTGCAGATGCCACAGTAACCATCTCTTTCTGGCTCAGGCTGTGCAGTAGCCTGGGTGCTGGGGCGTCTGGGACAGGAAAGCAGTGATGCTGGCATGGAAGGACCCCTGAGGGGCGTAGGTGGACCTGAGCCTTCTTGGGCTTCAGCACCAGGGCTAGGCTGAGCCACACCCTCTGGGAAAACTTCACTGTGGTTGCCATCAGAGCCAAGGGCTCCTTATGGGCTCTCAGGCCTGAATTGGGGCCTGGTGACTATCTCAGGAAGGAGCTTTTAGGGGCAGTGGGCCTTTTTCAATATGTAAACTCATATCCATCTGGAAAAAAAGAAGCTTCTGTGCTCATTTATAGAACATAATACAGAAACGGGTAATTGTGGTCCCTGTATTTACATCTCTACTCACTCAGATCTAAACTTCAAGCCAGTCTAAATCAAATCAAGGTATGAGGGGCTTGGAGAAGCTCTCTAGCAGATTGTGGGGCAATAATGGCAAGACAGAGGGACAGAGCTGTCTCGGACAGACAGTCCTGAGAACAACTGACCCAGGGCAACAGTGGCCAATGGCCTTGAGGATTGAGTATACTTTTATATGTGTAAATGCTAAAGCATGCATGTATATAAAACAAAACTATTGCTTAGCCTTAGCATATCACAATCTTACTACCATCATATCTGGTATTAAGCAGTGGCGGACACCTTGATCTTACTTGAGACTGGCCTATGACATTCTCAGAGGAGACAGTAAAAGCACACTGCTGGAGGAGAAAGGTCATCATCAGTATTATCTAGGTGCGAAACTTCTGGGTCACACTAACAAACGGCATGGCAACTTGTGTCCACTGTTGCAATAGTGGCAAAAGTGTTAAGGGAGCAACCAATCACTTTCTGATTGGACTTAAAGCCCAGCCCATAATATGGACGCCATGCCTGGTACTAGTAACTGAACCAGAACTATGGCTGGTTAGGTCCCAAGCTCCATGGAAGAGATTACTACTTTCATTCTGCTAAATGGGCATAGTAATAAAATGCCCACCCTAACACTTACTTTTAATTAAATTAGTTAATTTCTCAATCTTTATCACAGAAACTTACTTTTTGTAATAGATAGTAACACAGTGATTTATGACTGGTAACAGGCAGAGAATAAGGTATGGTGGTGTCTTCAAATCTAAATGGGACATCTGTATCACGGAGCCTCAGGAATCATTATAGAACAGGACGAAGAAAGATTGTAAGAGCCAGATGTAGTGGGTGATGGTTACGAAACAGTATTTGATGCACACAAATGTACAATTGCATAATGAACCAACAGTGGCTGTGACTACATGCACAAGATGCACAAAAGATCAAGAAAGCCCAAATCCCAGCATGAGTGGCAAGGCTCATGAAGTATCTTGTTAGCCCAAATCCTGTCCGAGGAGGTACTGGTAGCTCATTGCTACTGGGCTAGGAAGAGGAAGCTTTCTCTGGGGATGTAGTCCTTGACAGGCTACCAATGCTTCAGCATGGTCCTACACACTTGCACATACAGGCAACACCAGATGGACTCAGTGGGAATAAATTTGTTTAAAAGGTGAAAGAGCACATCAAGTTGTGGAGGAAGTTGTTTGTTGGGGTGGGGGAGGGGCATCAGGGATAAGGAAAGAATAAGGCTTGGGTTTGATCCAAACGTTGTATGCATGTATGACTTTTAAATACAATATATAGTAAAAAAAAAAAAAAAGATAAAAAATCAGCAGGTCTTTAACACATATGCTATAGTCCTTTATCATCTACATCCTGAACACATGTCACATACACATGAACCCCTCATCACCTCAGAAGACAATATAATAGACATTTCTATTGTGTCATTGTTCTTATGGTATCTCAAATCTAGATTTAACACAGGGATCTATGCTGCTTCAAAACTAGACATCGGAGTGTAACTCCAATAATAAAGTTTACAGCTTGTTTTCTGCTTACAAAGTAGGGGGAAATTGCTAATCCACATAACCATGTAAGAAAACAGCCTTCTTTATTTTGAAAGGACACTAGCTTCCCCCACATCCCCCCACCAAGGAACAGCAGCATTCTTGGAGCAACTCAGAATAAAATTAATTAACTTTATACTGCCCACTGTTCAAATCCAAGCAACAATTTTGTATTTTTTTTTCTATTTCAATTTCCTTTTCTTGGCTATACAAAAACATAAATTAACCTAATCCTTAAAGTCTTCAATTAGAAATGTCTTTAATCCAAATATAATTTCTAATAGAACCTAGCAATAGAACTGCTGTTTCCAAGTGACACTGAATAACTCCTACTGGGTGGGGTTTAATTCTATTTTCCTATTTCATTTACAGAACGTCGGCCCTTTACTCCATAAATGCCAGTTTCACAGGTTAGCAGAGTGCTGTAATTGTCCATAAGAAACCCGAGGGGGCAGGCAGTCATCATCCATCCTGCTCCAGTGTCTCATTTTCTACAGATTTCTCTATCTTCTAAGCCCTCTCAAGAGGCTGCTGGAGGTGCACGGCATACCTGGGGCCCAGGCCAGCCATTGCCCTTGCTCAGTGTGCTTCCTGCATGTTGGCTTTCTGGACAGGGAAGGGACTAGGCAGTCAGAAAGTGGGGGTCCAGGGTGAAGTGCTTGTCTCTCTCCCTCTGGGCCCCCGGGACCCTGCCTGCCCAGTGTTTTTTTAATTCCCTGGCATCTGCAGCAACCAGGAGTGGCCACTGTCTCTGTTGCTAGTCACCCTCAGGTCACATCTCTGTGGAGACTGCAGCATTCCTTTGCCTGCCCAGGAGCCCAGCAGTATGGAGAAACACTGCTCAGGGAGAATGGTGAACAGC
This sequence comes from Acomys russatus, assembly GCF_903995435.1. Taxonomy (NCBI): domain Eukaryota; kingdom Metazoa; phylum Chordata; class Mammalia; order Rodentia; family Muridae; genus Acomys; species Acomys russatus. The sequence goes on along the minus strand of NC_067160.1, from coordinate 18,172,319 downwards.
TGGCTGCTGTTCTGGGGCTACATGGGTCGGGTTGGGGAAGAGAAGGACAATCTTGGCCTGTTTAGCCCTCCCTTTCTCTTTCTTTTGGCAGCACACCCCCTCACAAGTAATTAACCAAGAGGAGTGCAAAGGAACGCAGACTAGTAAATGAAGAATAATTAGAAACATTCATGTTTTCACATCTTTTATTTTATGTCAGCAGCCAAAATATTTAATGTAGAATTTATTAGTTGAATAAAGGGAACTGAAGCCATTTACTGTTTCTGATCACTTATCTCAGAAGTGACTAGGCTTAATTCATGCATTTCGGAAACACACCTCCTCTGTCTTCTCTAGTGGTGGTCGTTACACAATTCCTGCCATGTCTGCAAAAATTTAAATAATATTTATAAGGCTTCTGTTAAACAAGAAATACTACTACCTGAACGATGCTGAGAAAGTTGCTGTGGGTGGAAGGAAGAGATGGGTGGAAGGATGGAGGAGGCTGTCACAAGAAACACGTTATGCTTGAAAATGCTATATCGAGACCTAATGCTTTGCATGTTAATTAAAAAATACATCAAATTGGAAAAGGAAAATGTGACCTTTGGATAATCCTTTTAGGGACATCTTCTACTTGAAGAATGGTTTGAAAAGTCGTCACCTAAGTCGGATCAGATAAATGTAATTGTGCCTAGAGGAATAGATTATGTGTGTAATGTTAAGGTCACTTTGAGTAAAAGCTGCAATTAACTAACATCTGCCTACTTTTTGTACACCATATTGGGGATGTGGCTTCATTATTTCAGTACAAAGATTAATCAACTCAACTCTTCCTTTACTCCAAATGCATTACTTTATGATTCTTAGCAAAAATATGCCCTTAAAGAAAATATAATCTGATTTTTTTCACTTTAACAAAATTTTACTTTAGAGAGACATCCAATAGTTAATTATTTAACATCTTCTGTGTGGCCAGTTTTCAAAACATTAAACACACAAAAGAAGAAACTATAGTGGCATACAAAACTGTGCTTCTGGGAAAATATTTAACACATTACTCCATCTGTATGATGACTCACAGTTTCAGCAATAAGTTGACTTTGAATAGTAAGAGAAATATAGGCTAGAGTCACAGGTGAAACTAGAATTTTGTTGCTTTGGGACTTCCTCAGACGGGAAACAGTAAATAGTGCTTTAACAGGAACTTTGATATCTTCCCGCTACATTGATTACATTTATTCACTCAGTTACGAAATGTGTGATTTAAACCATGCTTTAAAAGAGAAGAGAAAGAGAAGTGGCCTTTCACACAGCCTTTCCCTACTATCTACTCTCAGTGCCAGATTCAGTAGCCTCAGAGTCCCAGTCTTGGCTAAGGTGGGACACTCTGTGTGGTCTTCCGTTCGCTCCGGCACCACTCTCTTCACAACTGTTGGCCTTTCTGCTTAATTAACAAACACATGCATTTGCTTGGGTCTGGCTTTGTGAGTAACCCTGAGCAGCAAGCCCTGGGCACTGGTTGGCTCCCTCAAGCTGCCCAGCCATCACCAAGTTTCTTTTCCTGGTGCTGCTTCCAAAACAATGGAGGAAAAAAATCAGCTACTTGGGATCTAATTGAAGTGTTAGAAAGTTTGTTTATTTTTCCCTTTTAAGATATTCAGTTGTAAAACTTATTAGGAAATTTTAGACATTTTTCTCCTCATTTTTAAAGATGATAGCTGGGTTGGAGAGAGAGAGTTGAGGCCCTAGTTAATATGTCAATGATATTTTCTGGCATTGAGAAGATCCTGAAAAATAGAGACCACTTTTGCTGATTGAAATGGTCATTTTAATAACAGTATATATAGAATAAAAGACTATTTTTAAAAAATATTTTCTTCTTACAATGAAAAATTGTCCCAATTGTTAGGATTCTATTTCCGTCTGCCTACCTGTGATGTCACTGCTTACCAGCCATGGGGGCGTGGCCCTGCCCTGGACCATATAAAAGACACCCTCCATGTGGCCCGCTCTCTACTCTCTCTCTACCTCTCTACTTCTCTACCTCTCCTCTCTACGTCTCTACTTTTCTACTTTTCTACCTCTCTACTTCCCTCTCCTCTCTACCTCTCCTCTTTCTCTCTCTGGGGTACCCCTTTTCCCCCCTTTCCTTCTCCCCCCATGTCCACTTAATAAACTCTGTATAACATAATATCTGCCTGGTACCTTGTATTCTATCATCTGCATTAATCTTTAATTTTTAATTTCTTATATATAGCACCAGTAGTAGATATTCATCTCGAACTGGCTCAAAACATTGTGTTTTCTTTCACTCTGTAAGTGACATTACTGTGGGATGGCTTCAACCATTTTTGATATACAGATAATGATGGTTACTGAAACTTTAATCAAATACATTCTAACAAATGTTAGATTCTACTAAGATAACTATTTCAATGTCTGCAGCAGTGAATAATTGGAAAAAGGAAATGCGTTAAGTTGTAATCTTTAAAAAAGCTTTCCATATATTTTTATGAAAATATTCTTACGACAACTCCATCGTATGGAGACAGCATGGAGTCACACATGAGACTGTGGCTAGAAGTAGAATGCATGTTTTTAAGGAAGTAGCAAGGGAAAGGTGCCATATACCTTAGTTTAGCTCTCAATCCCTCATGTGAGAGCAAGGTACAGCCGCTTAGTAAAGTGCACTTTGAAACATCATATTTGGATTAAGAAAATACCTTCATGATAATAAAGAATGTACAGCAATAGTCACATTGAACAAAAACTGAAATCAGCATGAGGTAATTAAAACAGAATTTAAAAGAATATTCTTAAATTCCTTTGATTTTGTAGGTATAGACCCTTCATAAAAAGTATTTCTCTCAGATTACATTAAATTTGAAGCATCCACCAGGGCGGTGGTGGTGCAGGCCTTTAATACTGGCACTTAGGAGGCAGAGACAGGTGGATCTCGGAGTTTGAGGCCAGCCTGGTCTGCAGAGTGAGTTTCAAGACAGCTAGGGCTATGCAGTTAAACTCTATCTGGAAAAACTAAACTAAACTAAACTAAACTGAAGGAATGAAGGAATGAACTTGTAGCATCCGCAGAAAAGGAAATGCTTAGATGGTGAGTGTGGGATGGTGGAGAGACACCCTTTAGACTACTCTGAACATGAACTAAAGCAAAGTTCCTTAGGAGCCAAGCCAACCCCTTCTAAGTCTGCCTGTGACCACAGACAAAACACTAGCTTATAAAATTAATTTTGCTATCGCCTTTAAAGAAAGTTTGGCATGTTTTAGAAGTTACACTTATTGACTCAGAGAAGAGGTTATTTGCTGAAAGTGAAAAACTTCAAGGATTTAGACATGTGTAAGATTGGGAGATCAGTTTAAGAAGAGTAAATTCTACCACCAAATTAAAAACAAGACTTATAACAGAGCCCTGAAACCATAATCAAAAAGTATAGGGCAGCTGACCCTGCATAGGTAGCAATCTAGACTCTCCACAAAGCGCCATGGCCTTAAGCTTGGCACCATCACAACTTCTCTCTGAATGAAGTTTCCTCTGGGTCCCAAACTGTTGGAGCTGTGTCCAGCAGCAAAGCCCAGTTCAGGACTTGCTGTGCATTTGCTTGGTACAGGACTATAAGGCTCTAATTTCTCAAAGCTCTTCCTCATGGCTTTGCCTTGCTGGTTCTGAGACCTGTGGAGATCATAAAGGAAAACATAAGCATCTCATTTGCCCATAAAGGACCACCTAAAAATCGCAAAAAAAAAAAAAAAAAAAAAAAGGTAAAGGAATTTCCTACCAAACATCGTCTGAATACTATAAATGTGTCAGATAAGCCATGTATACAGTTATGATTTAAAGTTGAACTGTGACTATTTATATTTCTGGATTAAAAACTAAAGAGGAAGTAACATAATGCAAGAAACAGAAAAAAATGACTTTCACTGATATGTAGCTTAGTGGCTTAAACTTGCTAGAATGCAACTTGCAAGATTCTTGACTGTGTTATTAGAAACACTTGTAGCTGGGTGCCGTGACACACGCCTGTATTCCCAGCACTTGGGAGACAGAAACAGACAGATCTCTGTGAATTCAAGGCCAGCCTGGTCTACAAAGCAAGTCCAAGGCATCCAAGGCTACATAGAGAAACCCTATCTCAGAAACAAAAAAACAAAACAAAAACAAACAAACAAGAAACACTTCTAACTGCCCAAAGAGCTCTGTAGATGATGTCTGGGGTAAGTTCTTTGATTATAATAAGAGCTAAAATGAACTAAAGGAGGCAGCTCATCCATGCTCACCAAGTCATCATGGACAGGGCCAGCCATTCTGTCTCCACACGTCCCTCCCAATGAACATGAAACAGTTTTAACCACTATTAAATTATGCTCTTCTTCACCTTGATGTTAACCTCCTCATGACGTCACACAGCACAGAGAACCTTAGAAAGACCATCTGTCCATGCAAACCCTCTAGTGGTGACACCAATCAACACAGTTGAAAGTCAATTAAAGTGCTGGAACCTGGGTCTGTCCCCCGGCTCCCCTCCCCCCCCCCAATCCCATGTAGCACTTCTACTATACTTGACCCCTAGGCTTAGGTAGTATACTCAAACAATAATTAAACGATTAACTTAAAAAAAATCCATGGGTATTCTGATCTTTACAATAGTGCAGCTATATACAAGATAGAGTATAGGGATATTGTGTATGTGGGGCAGGGGAGGAGTGCCATGCAACCCAAACTTGGAAAATAATAGAAGCTACTTTGGGCAAACATTTTAAAGAGTAGTTGTTTATAAACATTATTTTTCATTATTATATTCTCTAGCTTTATTTCACAGCATTCAATCTCATGAACATCTTTCACTGATAATTATTCTTCAGACACAAATTACTGGCACTAGTTTTCTTTCACTTCATTTATATATATTTCTTACCTTAGTTGTTCATAAGCTAATGAGCTCATCATTTCTACGCTTTCTAGGTAGTCACCCTCAGATTTTTCTGTTTCAGCTTCATATAAGGCTTGATGAGTTGATTCTGCTGGGTGTTTGGACTGCAGGTTTGTATGAGTGGATTCCTGTGGCTTTATGCGTGAGGCATTATGGTTTCCTATTATGTCATCAAAAGTTTCATGACTTTCTTCTCTGACCTAAAAGAGATTTGAAATATACATATTTAAATTTGTGATAACAATACGTGCAAGTGTTTGATTCCTCTATTTTCAAATCAACGATTTTGAGTAATTAGGGTGTGAAAAATATAGCCTTAATATATTTACCAACAATGTTGTCTACATTTGACCTGAATTAAGAACACAGCAAAAATTAATTGAGGCATACGTGTGTATATTTGTGTCTGTGCATGGTGTGGAGTGTGAAAACATGTCACATGTCACACATATAGACTCATGTGTCACTCTCATGTTATTGCTAGGGAATCAGATATTTTTGAAAAACATACAGAATAAATAAAAAACATGGAGTGAGAATAATTTAAATTAAAATTATTTTCAGAGTATGGTACTCTTTGGACCTAGAATGTAAAATCGCAAGTGCTTCAGAAAGGCTGACACGAAGGTAATAAAGGCCAATGGGGAAAAATAACACAAAAGCCTTAGGAAAGGGAACTGTTGTTACACAGAGGTACAAGAAAACCAGCAGAGGAAGGACTGAGAAAAATCACTTCTGGGACAACTGTTAACTGAGCCGTGATCAAAATGACCGGAAACATTTCCTTAGGGAGTGAGCTCCTTCCATCCTCACCAGGTCCCCACAGGTGTGATCTGCCCTCTGTGTCCCCCACACAGCCCTCCCTGTGAACAAGGAAGAGTCTTTGAATTTGTAAATTAAAATTGGCTTCATCCATAGTGACCAATTACTTGATAGGTGTTGAGTGAAATGAGAATAAACTTGTTATTTAAAATATTCCTTCCACAAATTGTGGCATATCGGAAAACCTTGAACTTGCTTCGAGTGAACAGAGTGTGGCAAAAGTGATGCCTTTTGACTTCCAACAGTAATTCAGAAAATGTTGCATATGACTCATCACCATGAAGTGAGTATATTAGTCTATATGTCAAGCTTACATGTTCCCACACCAAAATGAAGTTTCTGCCAGCATCTAGTAGCAACACTTAAAGCAATCAGACTTGTGAGGGATAACACTCCAGAGGATTCCGGCCTCCCATCCTTCCAACCAGTCCTAACCAAGTTTCAACAGGGAAGAAAGGATCTGTCTTTGTCAAGATTTTCTCCAACTGTAAATTACGAGAAAAATGTTTTTTTTTTAATTCACTAAACTTTGGATAATTGGAAAGTAAATAAATGATGGATGTGAAACAAGCCAGTGTAGAAAGCCTTCACAAAGTTAGAGTTTTAAAGGCCATAATAACCAAGAGTAGCTTATTAACGACAATGCTAGTGAGAAGCCGCAGACAACTACCACTCACAAGAGCTCTTGAGGAAAATTACTTCTTGACAAGAGTTTTCATAAATGGAGTCTTAGTAAGACTTTAATCAAAGTTCTTACAAGTGCTAAGTCCCCATGAATAAATATATCAGTTTTGCTTGTCACAATGAATATTGGAAAATGACACAAATAACTATTAATAAAAATGAATTGTGGTCCTAAAAGATTATGATTAGGTGGCAAGATTTGTCTTGGAATTCTAGAGGATGGGAGGAAACAGAATTCTTCTTCTCATGATAGTTATGATTTGAAGACTTTTTATGTTACCGCAATCTGAGCCATCATCCCTTCAGGTAAAAAGTTAGGAGAAAGACAAAAGTTACTCCATTTTGAAAATTGAAATATTTGATTGAGGAAATCAAGTTTATTGTAAGACTAATGTTAGACATCAGTAATCACGTTTGAACAAAAATTGAAGCTAACATGTGGTAAATAAAACAATAATTAAGGCCATTTTTATAATTTTATTGGTGTAGCAAGTATACAGACTTCAAAAAAATTATTCCTTTCAGATTCACTTAACTCTAGGCATCCGCATGAGATACAAAGTGACTGTCAAACCTGTGATGCTGGAGGAAGACTACTCCACCTGGAGACAAACCAAAATTGCTTAGAAGATGAGCTAACCCCTTGCCAAGTTTACCAACAACAGCAATGCTAGTTTTCCAAAATTTAGTTTCTGTACAGCCTGGAATGAAAATTAAATGCATTTGAGTAGCTGTATCTATTGGCTCGAATTAAGGAAAAGCTATCTGCTGAAAACGTAATCTGTAAGAGTTTCTAAAGGGGGTTTCCTTTCTCTATTAACATGCAATTGTGAGATATATTTGGAGCAAATTGGTTAAATAAACAACTGAATCAGCCACCAGTTTAAAAACTGGAATGATAGCAGCCATCTGAAACTAAGGCAACCTGTGTAGCACAACTTACCCTGTTTTGGAAGTTCTCCACACACTCAGCTAAGGGCTGAGGCCTCAAGCTTGGGACCAAGGGTTCTCTTTGCGCGTTGTGTCCCCCGTTGTCATAGAGACTCTCAGGAGCAGTGATGCCTGCAGCAGGGCTCACGGTGTGCATGTTGGGTGCGGACCTGTTTGCCTCCACTTTCTCAAAAGGCCCCCTCCTGGCCTCATCTTGCCTCTCCTTAGACCTGTGACGATCACAAAGGCAAGTACTAGGCACCTTGTTTTCCCATGAAGGATTCCTAAGTGACTGACCTCTAAATCTGGCAGTGAAGTAGATGAAGCCCCCCACCAAGCAACCTCTGAACGCTATAAATAAGCCAGACAAGCACTGAGTCATGCTTCAAAAGCGAGCAAGGAAATAATTGTCTTTCTAGATTCCGAACCCAAGTGAAGATCAAACAATGCAGGGAGCGGAGAAACGGCTGTCACTGATGTGTGGCTCAGCAGGTTCAACTGCTGCCCACCGAAATGGTTCTGCTGAAAGATTTTTGATTGTGTTATTAGAAACACTTTTATTTGCCAAGGAGCCGTGTGAGTTCCGCCCATCACATTTTCCTCAATGTAGTGGGAACCAAGACACACAAAGGCAGCGTCCAAACTTTAGAAGGACTGTCAGGGCTACTCCCCAAACCCACAGGCCCATCATGCATCACTCCAATCTCTCTAATAAAGAGGAAGTCCATAGAGAAGGAGAGAATGTTTCTCTGAGACTTATCAGATAGAGGATTATTATCTTGAACGTCAAAAACAAATGACCCATTCAAAAAAATGGGCCTGGGATCTGAATAGAGAATTCTGAAAAGAAAGAAAGAAAGAAAAACAAACAAACAAATAAACAAACAAACCAGGGCTAAACATATCTCAAGAAATATTCATGGTCCCTAACGATTAGGGAAATGCAGATCAAAACAACTTTAAGATTTCTTCCTACCGGAGTCAGAAAAGCAAAGATCAGCAAAACCGACAGCAAACGTTGGAGAGGATGCACAGAAAAGAGACCCCTCATTTACTCTTGGTAGGACTGCAAATGGGTACAGTCACTCTTTAAATCAGTATGATGAACCCTTGAACAAGCTATAAGGGAATCTATCACATGACCCAGCTAAACCCCTCATTGGTGCATGCCCAATGGGATGGACAGCTTACTCCATGCATACCCAGCTTCGTAATGCTCATTGCCATTCTAATCACAGCAGCTAGGGAAGGGAAACAACCTACAGATAAATGGACAGAGAAATGGTGGGACATACACAACCAAATACCATTCACATGTAAAGAGTAGTGAAATCTGCAGGCAAGGGGATGGAACTGGAAGATAGAGTGAGTGAGGTCACATGACATAAATTCTCTTTTTCCTCACCCTTCCTTGGCTTCACATTTTTCAGATGTGATTATATAATGTGAGCAAGAACAGACAACAAGAGAGTGAAAAAGGACCATGGGAGTGTAACAGTGGATGGGGGGATAGCAGGGTACATGAGATATGAATGAGGAAACGGGAAAGATGAAGGTATTTTTAGTTAGGGGGGAGAGGAGTTTTGTCAATACAGAAAAGTACAAACAGTAAGCCATAAGAAATCGTATTATCTGTTTTCCTAAAATTAGATACAATACATACAAAGCAGTGTATATCCATATAGCTTAAATGAAATTCTCCCACCTGTACTAACAAAGATCCCCTAAGTTTCATAGGCTGCTTAACAAAACCCCTAATGCCGGATATAAGAAGGCCCCTTTTGAATTATTGGTCAGGGCTGTCCAAGAGATTCTCAGAAGATTATAGGCTAATTGCTGTTGCCCTTGGTTGCCTCCCAAAGGTAAGTCAGTGTTTCTGGAGACACCACGCATTCTGGATACAGAATCTAGAGTTTCAGGACTGGGTCTGGCCTGAAACTTTCTTCCACGAGAGTTTATGAGTTTTCATAGTACTTGAAGGTGTCATGCAAAATTTCAAGGGAGGGAAACAACCAGTAGTGCCCCCAAGCTATGAAGCCTATTAACTTCAACAATTGTCCCCCAGAGGCTGAAGGTAAGTCTCTATTACAGAAGACACCAATAGTCCCTTAATTAAACCTAAAGTCCAAAGACAGGAATCCTGCCTCGTACTGGAAACCTAGCTAACTACCCTGAGTTAGGGATGTCATGTATCTTGGAGAAAAACCTACTGTCACATTACTAAAGCAACATAATTTCTAACTGCATCCTAAGTTTAGCTCAACCCCTTCATCAAAGTAACTTCTCCTTGTAACTGATGGGAACAATTGAAAGAAGCCACGTCTGGTCAGGCGGTACAACTAACAAACAAGTTCTGCAGTGAAGGCTAGGGGAACATCACAGAAGAGGGGACGGGAAAGACTGTGTGTGTGTGTGTGTGTGTGTGTGTGTGTGTGAGGGGGGGGGGAGGGAGGGAGGGAGGGAGGGAGGGAGAGAGGGAGGGAGGGAGAGAGAGAGAGAGAGAGAGAGAGAGAGAGAGAGAGAGAGAGAGAGAGAGAGAGAGAGAGAAAGAGAAAGTTTGCTGTGAGACTACATCTAGAAATGTCAGAGAAGTTACACATATAAGGTCTCCTCAAAATGGCTGCCAAAGACCTGAGAGAGGGTGACACTAACAGACATGATAACATGGAAGGCGGAAATACCACAAAGCCTCAGGCTATACCTGAACAGTGAGAGACTAAGGAAGGTTGAGAGCAGGAAAAACAGTCCTTCCTAAGGAAGAGTCCTCCAACGGGTTATCCAAAACCAAATAAATGATCATCCTGAAATCATATACATACATATCAGAAACATTATATGGACTGAAACGCACAAATTATATACCAGTAACTAAAGGAAACGAGGCCACAGCCATGAAATTGAGAGAGATCAAGGAATTCACATGTGAGGTGTTGGAGGTAGGGAGGGGAAGGCAGAAATGATATCTACATTTTTAAAGCAACTTTAACAAATTTTAGAGGACATTTCCCCCCATATAAACCCTCTAGTAATTACACCAGAAAACAAAGATGAAACCCAATTTCTAAAGTGTTAGGATGTGGTCCAGGTATAGCATTAATACGATTTGACCTGTCAGTTTACAGTATCGTATCCGAACAATGAGGAAAAGGAAGAGGAAGATGATGTAATTAGTTCAAAATTCATAAGAATTTTGATCTGTAATTCTATATAGAATATTTATCTGAAAAGGTACAACATTAGGATTTTGTGTGTATGGGTGGGGAGAATGCAGTGAGAACTAAAATGTGGGGGAAATATCAAAATTTTTTGGGTTAATGTAGTAAGAGAAAGTATTTTCCAGAATTATATTCTCTATGTCAATTTCCCACCATGCAACCCCATGAATGTCTTTAGTAGCAATTATTCTTCTGAGACAACTTACTAACATTTTCTCATGATATTTTTTACTTACTTTAGCTGTTTATGAGATGAGGAATTTGTCTTTTCTACTCTTTTTAGGCAGAGATCCTCATATTGACTTGGTTCACCTTTATATGACTCTTGATATGCTGTTTCTTCTGGCTGTGTAGTTTGCAAATTTCTGAATGAGAATTCCCATGTACTTATGTATGAGGCATTTTGGTTTCCTGGTGTGTTATCAAAAGTTTCTCCATTTTCTGTTCTTAACTTGAAAAAAAATTAAAGGATATTTTAAACATTTCTGATCATCACAGGTATTGCTTATTTGACTCCTTTAGTTGTGAGTCAATGAGTCTGAAAGCTGAAGTGTGTGAAAGGGGTAGTCTTAAAACATTCATCAACAGTATTGTGTGTATTTTTTTTTTCTGAATTCTAAAGGCCTGAAGCAGGCTTATGTGTATCTTTGTATTTGTATGTGCTGTTGAGTGTCATAGTAGGTTCTGGATAGTGGAGGTAATTCCTCGCTTACTGAACTACATACCCAGTCCTGAATCATCCTCATGTTAGGATCCAAGCAATTAGATAGATACTTTGGGGGAAAAATCAGAGTATCTTATAAGTATTGATGACAAATATTTAAATCACTTTCATAGTATGTTATACTCTGGACTGAGAATGTTAAGTCATAAGTGCATCAGAAAGGCTCCTAGCAGACAACTGGTGGCTGTTCAGGCACTGACCTACAGAAATCAAGGCCACTGAAAAGCTGACACAAAACCTGAGAGCTGTGTGGTTGTTATTACAGCACCTTCCCAGGAACAAGGAAGCATCTTTCAATTTGTGAATTAAAGTTGGCTTCCTCCATAATGACCAATTATTTGATAGGGTTGAGTGCAACAGAGCATAATTTTCAAATGGGAGAATAATATGTTTTGACCAAAGGACATAATGTAATAATTTGAGAACCTGTTACTCTTCAATATTTTTCCACAAATGATGGGATATGGAAAAAATCAAATTTGCTTCTAATGAACAGAATGTGGTAAGATTCATGCCCTGTGACTTCCAACAGTAGTTTGGAAAATGCTTTGTATCGATCTCATCACCATGTTGTGAGGACACTTGCCTACAAGGAAAGCCTAGGTGTTCCGCATGAGCGCTTCATCACCCTACTGCAAACAAAGCTCCTGCCAGCATCTGATGCCAGTATCCAAAGCAAGCAGACACATTAGGGAACAAGACTCTGGAAGACTCCAGCCTCCCTCCCTTTTAATGTGTCCCAAATAAACGTCATGGAAGAAAAAAGATCTGTCCTTCGCAAGATTTTCTCAATCTGTAGAGCTCGTAACAAAACGAATACCATTTAACCCACTAAGCTTTGGATAAGTGAAAAATAAATTGTCAAGTGATAACTATGAAATGAGCCAGACCTTCACTGAATTTAGTCTCCTTTTAAAAAGGCCATACTATTGAGGAGAGAAGTTTCCTGTCATGTCCTTTCAATTCAAGCTCTTTTAACTCTGTAAATGTTTCTAATTTTTAAAAAAAGAAAATTAGCAACTATAGGATATGGGAAACTGAGATAAATACAATTAGTTGAGAAATAACTGTATTTGGAGTTAGCTATCCACCACCTCCAATATCATCTCTTTCTGTCCAGTATTCACAAATGATCCCTAAGCAGCCTTTGGAGAAAGGGGTGAAGTGTATCTGTTCTATTTGGGGCTTCTTATTATTTTATTACTTTTTTATTATTTATAATAATAATAATAATAATAATAATAATAATAATAATAATAATAATAATAATAATAATAGTTGTTGTTGTTACTATAAGAGGCTATCGTCAGTATGGAATGTGGCTAGAAAGTATAATCACCATACATTTTATTTAGAAATGGTAAAATAACAGATATGGGAACTCTACTCTCTCACATTTACATATGGTAATTTTTACTCACTTAAATCATACCCTGAAATTAACTTCATATTTGTGATATGGAAACAGTCATACAATATTTGCCTGGTCTTTGAATAGAAAATTGACACCTTTTTCACTTGATATCAAGTTGGTAGCATTTTAAAAAGCATCTCACTTATCGTTAAAGCATTGAGAGGTTTAGTCAGCACACTGACTTTTTGGGTCTCCTAACTCATGGAAAAGTACCTCATGTTGTGCTTCAGTTGGAATAGCCATTTCAAATTGTGCGGTGTCCAAAACTTCAGAGAAACTGTGCTGTCCATTATCACTCACAGTTGATGGTTTTGTCAGTTTAAAACATTTTTTACTTCTACAAGAATGTAAAGACTAAATTAGTGACAACCTCAAAAGAGTAAACACAAAGCACATGCTATGTGTAAATACACAAATATCAATAAATTATGATTCTCACTTGTTTCTAACTAACTTTATTGGAAAGCATTTAAAATTGTAACTTCAAGTAAATAATATGAAGGAAACTATTAAGACAAACAGTATATAAATAGATCACATGAATCAGCAGATACAGGACTTTTTACATAAGTTTCATAACCTTATTTCAATCCCCAGAATCCACAAAGAGGGGAATATCAGAACTGGCATCATAACATTGTTTCCTGACCTTCACACACATCCACACATCTGCATGGTTATTACAAATACTTTTATACAATTCTATCTATCTATCTATCTATCTATCTATCTATCTATCTATCTATCTATCCACCTATCTACAGATCTATCATGTATCTATATCTCTCTCTATATTTATTTCTATCTTATCTCTATCTATACCTATATACTGTCAGCCTTCCTTATCTATAGATTTATATCCAAGGAATCAACCAAATCTCCTTGGAAATATTGGACCATATTGAATATGTACTGAGAAAGATCTTATTTCTACTCTTTATTCACTAAACAGTATGGCACAATGAGTTCTACTTAAAAGTTGAATTATATATGGCACTAAAACAAGGCTGTCTCACCAAACTGACAGAATGATTTCATCGCTGAAGTTAATACCCACCCAACGTGTTAAACATGGAGAGCTTGAGCCGATGCTTACATAGCAACGTCACCCCTGTGTTCTAGTGTTTTTGGTATGGAAGGTACTCTGCAGACTACCAAAAGAGACACCAACCCAGTCACAAAATCTTGGATCTACAATGCAGTGCTGCCCACTACATGTGCTAGAGCAATGGTGGCACAAAGTTTGTGATAGTAACTAGTCATATCTGATTTGACTTAAGGTTGGCTTCATGAGATGGGACCCATATCCAACAATACCAAGAGCCAGAAATTAGATAGCCCAGAGACCCAGGGTAAATCCAAATACTGTTGGTATTTTTAAAAATAGTAATAAAATGACTCTGTTGCAACAGATGAGAACAGATGCAGAGACCCACACCAAGACATTACACAAACAAAAGGGTGGGGGAGAGAAAGAGTGGGGAGAAAGGAGGGCATAGAAAAACACATACACACATGAAGAAGGAGATAGAGGTAGAGATAGGGATATGGATGGAGATAGAGATGAGAGAACTTAGAACACAGAGCTCTAAATGGGGTGTCTTTATCAAATACCTCCTCTCAGAGCTTAGGGAACCCTGTGGAAGAGGCGGCAGAAAGTATGTAATCCAGAGGGAGTGAAAGACAGCTAAAGAACAAGGCCCTGTAAATTAATTGAGCAAGGCTCATATGACCTCACATAGGCTGAGGAAACAAGCAGAGGGCCTGCACACAGGTCTGAACCAGGACCTCTGTGTATACGTTATAGCTTCCAGTTTAGTGTCTTTATGGGACTCCTGAGTGTGTGGACAAGTGGATCTCTGATTCTTGTACTTGCTCTTGGGATTCTTTCATTCTGTTGGTTTTCCTTGTCCAATTCGATATGATGGTTTTTGCTTTATCTTATTATGTTTTATTTTGCTGTTATCTCTTAGAAACCTGTTTTTTTTTTTCTAATGAGAGACAGAAATGGAGTGGATCCAGATGAGAGGGGATGGGGCGGGGCGGGGGGGGGGGAACTAAGTGGAGCAGAAGAAGGGGAAACTGTGATCAGGATATACATGTGAGAGAAGAATCTATTTTCAATTTTAAAGAGGAAGAAAAAAACCCAAAAAATATAATACTGAAAAGAAACTTTGTGAGGAACAAAAATTAACTTACAGATAATAAAGTTATTGGTAATTATGACCGTGCTATATGTAAGTAGTATGCTGTTTTGTATAAGGGACTTGGACATAGTGTTGTAGTTTGGAAGGTGATACCTGCCAGTAGATTTGAGAGTGAAGGCTTGATCCGTATCTGGTACTTCTGATTAAAGAGACTGTAGTCCATGTGAACATGGTGTTCAGCATGACATGTAAGTTCTTGGGGGATGTGTGACATGTGTGATATGGGTGATGCCTCTTTTGGGTCTTTCTGCTTCCTGGTCTGTAGAGACGTGAACAACACGGGCAAGCAAGCTAATGTTGCCACGGAAGGCACTACCCTCTACCATGACCTCTCCACCAAGGTCGGCACTACTCTTTCAGGTTACACTGTAGAATAAAATCTTCTTCCCTTGAGTTGCTTTTATCAGGCGTTTCAATGGGGACATGACAAAAAGTACAGTAGATGGGCTTGGGTTTCTCAACTCAGTCCCCTCCCCACATCAAGACATGAGTAAGCCCGAGTGGACATGAAAATTATTCCATATCTACCACAGTTGTTTTCTTCTGGGCAAAGTACACTTTTAAAATCAAGTGAGACTAACACAGAAAATTTAGTATTTGTAAAGTTAGGAGAGTTGTAAGGCCTTTGGTACTTCACTTCAGCCATGACTTCAAGGTGAAGGCAGAGACAGCCACAATGAAATCTGCATTTATGTCCCCAAACGAATGTGTCATAGAACAGTCGTGACCTTCTTTAACTTAGGCAGGTTAAGGTCTCTGGGATGTCCCAGAGCTGCTGCCTGCTTCCTTTGTACCCTGTGTGCTTGAGCCCCATTGGGGAAGATATTTGAATTGCTTCCATTTCTTCGTGAAGAGCTCTGAACAGCCTCCTACACGTTCTTCAAGGATAGCCAAATACTGTCTTATATCTCCAGGGAATTCTACGTGCAAAGTGGTTTTATGACTCCACCACGGTGCCATTTTTTTTTGTTCAGACAAAGAAAAAGCAGCACAGACTACAACTCCTTTATAACAATTGTATTTCACTTCACTGAGGAGAAAGATCCAGTACACACTAAAAGCCTTAGCTCACACCCCCGCCCTCAGGCAAACAAATTAACACAAACCTATGCAGACAAGCAGACAGAAAGACAGACAGACATGTGCACACTAGGTGCATATGGAAACACCTGGAAAATTGAATGTATCTGATTGGTTTATGCTGTTTTTCTTTTCTTTTCTTTTTTTTAAATCAGAGCAAGGAGATAAGAAAATCAAGGTACTTTGTGTGCCGAGTAGATATTTTCCATTAAAGTATTAGCTGGAGTGCTGAAGGGAAGGGTGAGACTAAAAGAAGAAAACATCTTCAGATCAAAAATGCAGGCCTGACGAAGAGCGTGGCTGAATATCCAGGACGTGACTATGCCGTTTCGACACCACTGAAGAGCAATGTGAGCAATGCACAACTGGTTTGTGGTTTTTGTTTTGCATTTCTGAGGTTAATTTTAAACTACCATAGCTTAGGTAAGAACATGCAAATACAGAGAGAGTTCTTACTTTGATTTTCATACAAATACCGTGAGAACAAAGAATGAATGCTTAAACAGATTTGAAATCGTAAAGTCTTACGGAGTTTTCTCTTTAACCAATTCCGTGTATTTCTTCTTTGTTTGATCCAGCTCAGACTGTGGAGACAGAACTAACTCGGTGAGGGCTTTATTGAAATCTTCATCGTTACCTGCAGCCTTTGAAAAGGGCGGATGTTAGTTTCTAAAGGACAGAACTTGTTCTTTCTGGGACCTGTTATTTCTCACAGGTTTGCACGAAGCGAACGAGGCCGATTCTCTTAAGTTGCATGCTGCCGAGTCCACTAGTAAAAGCGGAGGGCTTTTCCTAAAACAGCTCAGTTCTAAGCCTTAGGGTACATATGTTTAAAATGGACAATGGAGCTCCCCAAGTTGTCCTCTGGCTGCTACATGCTCGCTGTTCAACCCCCCCCCAAAAAAAACCCTAAATAATTTAAATTTTAAAATATTTTTAAAAACTAAACAATTCAGTTATTTGCACATCAAAATCTCAAATCCTTACTCAGAGGGGGAGAAAAGGAGTAACACCACTAACCACACCCAGGCTGGTTGCTATGCAGTGATTTGGAGATTGTGGGCCTGAAGTGGGAGTTGCCAGGTTTTCTTGGGTAAAGAGGCTTCCCGAAGTCCTGTGAATATTTGCGGAGCAGGGGCACGCAGAGCCAAGGACAGAACGCAGCATATTCAGTAATGACGCGCTGTGCTGAATCAGCATGACGTACAGGGCGGTGACCTCCTTCAGCTTAGCTTCAGTCCTGTGAAGAGCGGGAAGAGAAGCGTTAGTTACCTCATTTTCTGCTTATGGGTGCGCTAGACACAGAACTTGGGTTATCTGTTACCCATGGAGCATCGCATACCCAAGAAGGAATTATCTGAAAGCATCGTGAGAAATACTGCCTATTTCAGGCTGTGTTGATATTTGCCTATGTCGTGTGTGCACCTTTATGGAGACTACCAATGTCCAGAAGAGCTGTTTGTGCCTAGGCTTTCTCCACCGAACATGCGCAGGATCAGACTCCAGGCAAGATGTCTAGCGGAAAACTTGTATCCAGAGAAGAAGGCCCTGTTGTCCTTGACACTGTGAGTTTATGTTACAATATTCTAGAAAATATTCAAGGGGTCAAGATGTGTATGTCTGGAAATGTTGATAAGCAGATTTGTAGCAATATACAATATATTCTAATCAATATATTAGCAAATTTATTGAAAAAATCTAAGAAGCCAAGATAAATAGAATACTAAGACAGAACACAGTGTATATATATACCAACCAAAGCAAAATGCCTCTTTCTGGGCATCTTACAGTTCGTTTGTCACTATTGCTTTCCAAGACCATATTTCCTAGTTAGCTTTTAGATGAGTAATTTTATTTTGTTAAAATGCACTTTTGTGGTAGATGGCTAAGGAGATAAATTAATATCCTATATGATTCTTGGACTTGACTTACTCCCTCAGTTTA
Organism: Acomys russatus; assembly: GCF_903995435.1. Taxonomy (NCBI): domain Eukaryota; kingdom Metazoa; phylum Chordata; class Mammalia; order Rodentia; family Muridae; genus Acomys; species Acomys russatus. The sequence goes on along the minus strand of NC_067160.1, from coordinate 18,154,368 downwards.
TGTGATTGATGAAGTTTGATGTAGTTTTCCAGCACCATTGCATCATTACATGTTTGAATCTTCATTTCAGAGATTTTGCTTTCTAGATGCTGAATTCTGAGTTCCATCTGACTCATTACTGAAGTAATATAATTTTCTCTGAAATTATTAAAAAATTCCTGGCCTGCTTGTGTCTGAAAAAAAATTAAAAGGATTGAGAAGGTATACTTTCAAACAATCATAATATAAATAACAGTGCATTACATTTTTGTAGTTTTAGCCAGTAATTTAGCTGGAAATTAAAATGTGTGAAAAATGATGGACTGTAAAGCATTTACCATCCTTGTTTACTGATTTAATTTAAATTATTAAATAAATAGTTCATTATTGTTCGTATGCATGCGTCTAATATCAGTTGCTTAAGTCTGAAAGATATTTGAATATTCATTAATCAGTATATAATTACATATTCTCCTTTTCTTGGCAAGTAAATAAAATAGGAAGGTGAAATGATTTTCAGTACTGTTGGGATTGAACCAGAAGCCTGAGCAACTTGATACAACTCCCCTTTCTTTGTCTTACAACTTGGTTGCATAGGGAAAGCAGCCTGTCAAACCACAATGCTTTTACATACTACACAAGTTTCAGGTAAGATCCGGTGACTGTGTTCTAGTTAATGGAGCTTCTGCAGCCACCAGAAAGCTCAGTCAATGAAGGCCATACCTCAGCAGAGAGGAGACTGTTTAACAGCTGCAGGAACCCAGCTGGCGCCATGTAAGGGAGCCAACTCCTGGATGCAAAGACCCCACCCACCTCAGCTGCATGACCTTTTCACAATAGACTATTGTGCTGTGCACTCCCACAAATGCATGAATGGCTGAATCCTGCTCCTTTTCATAAATAGTTGTGTACCATTCATTAGCTGTTTATAAATTAGGATCCAAGATTTATATACATTAGTCCTTGGCAAGGTTGGACTCTAAAGCCCTTGAAAATATAGTAAATAAAAGTGAATTTAAACAAACAAAAAACGTTTTCTGAGCCTGTAACACTAGGAGAACCTGTTTTCTACTGTAGTACTACTTGACCTAACAGCCATTTCTCTGTTTTATCAGCTATTGATTCTGTTTTTAAGATTCCAAAGAGAAAAACACATTTCTTGAGGACAGTGGTGGATAATGGTTACTATCATTAAGTCTCCAAAGTTGTTACAGTTCTGCAGACTCACTGACAGCTTCAGATTCCAAGATAAACTCAGAAACGCACAGAATGTCAAATTTCTTGGAAGATTAAAAGACTTGTAAAATATAAAATAGTATTCAAACAGGTTTCGGTACACCAATTTCCAGGACAATTTTTGTCAGAATGGGAAAATGTAAAAATTAAAGTGCTTACTATTGAATGAACAGAGTGAATCATTGCATATTTAAATTTTCACTTTAAAACAACTGGGATCTTATCCATTAAATTTTACTGTCTACACAGTTAATTGTATGGATTTGGTCAATTTCTTTATAATCAAGAAGACAGGCTCCGATGATAACAATATGAACACAGCAAATATCTTTGTCTATCAGAATTCTATTATTGCCTACAATATTCCTATATCCAATGGCTACAGAAGGAACCCTTCCACTTCTGCTTGGTAGAAATTAATAAAAAGCTTACCAGATTGCCAGTTTTTGCCAGATTTTTATCTTCACTTGGTAATTTTTTCTCAAGCTGTTCTATAGTCTCTGTTTGTTTTCCGATGGCTTCTATTAAATTAAAAACGTCGTGTTCAACCCTAAGAGGTATGTTTCAATCAATCACTCTGAGATTAATTATCAAATTAGCAAAAACGCGAGAAACATCTGAGTCTGAATCTCATTGTATGCCTTTCTGATGGAATGTCTGAGAGGTTAGGTGGTTTGGTAAACGCATCTTATTTCCACCTGGGTTTTGTAGCTCGTGTGAAGAATGGAGAAGTATTTGAGCAGTTAGACATCTGTTCTTTCTTTGTTTTGCTTGACATTTAACCCCAGGCTGTCAAGGTCATGCCATTCACATCCTTCTAACTCTGAGCTGCTTCCAGGACCCTAAATGTATATTGCAAATAATGCACGGAAGACTTTTCTAGACTCTAAACAGACACACGTATCATGAAGGCTGTTTTTCCAGCATTACTTATATTGCGAACATTCAAGCACTTTTAAGTGCTACTTTAAATCATACTTTTGCAGGTGTTCCCTCGTCATCCTGTCACTGTCTTCAGTCTCTGCCTCTCGATGCCGTGCTTCTTGCAGCTAACAGAAAGAGAAGAAAACAGGGCATATTAATCTGCTCATCAACTGTCCGTGTGCAGAAATTCTACACGAAGGCACGTGGGTCTCACCATATCATTTGTACTACCATTATGCTCGTCCTCCAGGCTGAGGGAATCATTTGTTGCAACAGGGCTTCAGGGCTCACAAAGTTAGTCTCTCAAGCAAAAGTTTATTGATCCTGATCTTGGACTGAGACACATTATCCTTGCCATTCAATGTGAAATATTTTTTATTTTTCTGAGATAGTATCTCAGTACATAGTCAAAGCTGACCTTAAGGTCACAATTCTCCCTGTGCACCACCACTCTCTGGTCACCTATCATGTTCGTATCCTTAACCAAAACAGGACTCCATGCACTAAACTGAGTAAAGATTGTAAGTCACAGATTTTATACAAATTTAGGAGCAGGATTTTTTTTTTTACCAGTACATTTACCTTATTCATATCATCTCTGAGATGCCGCAATTCCGTATCTTGTGCTATAAGGTGCATTTCAAGTTGTTGTTTTTCTTTTTCATATTTTTCTTCTTTTTCAGTTAGCTGTTTCTTAATTTTTTCATAGAAATAATGAGAATTTCTTTGTTGTGCTTCTTGTTTTCCAGCTGACCTGAAAATTGAACAGGGTGCCATTAAAAATTCATTTTGGTAAAAGTAAGTTGATTTTATTATCCTACACTATTACGTATTTTTCCTTTGCAATGTCATCTCTACTTTCACAATTCAATCTCTCTAAAGGACATATAGACTGGAAAGATTATAATCAAATATTATTCAGAAAATTGGCCAGTGTCTTTTTACTAGCAATTCTGTGACTGTAGAAATGGATCTTTTACATTATTCAGTATCATGAAAAGTTGATGCTAAATTATTGCTTTTCTTAAATACTAATAATGAGCTATTAGAATCAACATAAAAATAAAGCTTCTCATTGCTGCTTAGGAAAAAATCAGCATGGATAAATAATCCAATTGTTTCTTCAAAGGCACCATGCACTATACAAATTAAAATCTCTCTCTCCTCTCTCTCTCTCTCTCTCTCTCTCTCTCTCTCTCTCTCTCTCTCACACACACACACACACACACACACACACACACACACACACACACACAGAGCAGTAAGACAAGGTAAGTTAAAGGGTTGAAAATAGGAAAGGAGGATGTCAAAATAACCATTTGCAAATGTTTATTAGTGATCCTATACTCCAACATGATTCTAAAATTAAATACTAACCTTGAAATCATTCAACCAACAAATGGGCCAATGAGCTTAATAGACATTTCTCAAAATGAGAACCGTAAAGAAGCCCATAAGCTAATGCAACACTGAAATTCTCCCCTGGGAACCAGTAGGCTGCCCGAGCTGTTCACACTTCCTAGACAGGCATACCCTGCATCGAGGAGATCCACTTGCGGCTCTTCAGTTTTGCATCTGAGCTGCGATTTCACTTTTCTTCTCTCTTGCGGCTTCTTTAGCACTTTACTAGCTTGGTTTTTCATATCCTTACTTTGCTCTACAGGTGACTCTGAGTGTCTTTGGTTATGTTCCAGTATCATTTTATACGAAGGAACTGCATCCTGGATTTCCAACAGTCTTCCAGAATCTACACCAGGAAAGAGTGGGTAAGAAGTAAATGCGTGAACACTTTCTGTATACAATGGTTGGTATATTTCCATACGCTGTAAGTCATGACAAACACATGTGGACTGGGTGGCTACAGTCTGGAATACATTATACTAAGAATCTCAAATAACATGGAGAAGTCAAGCTAATCCTGGCCTGGAATACTAATCCCTATAGTCTAGCTTTCACTGTGCTGGAAGATACCACACATGCTTCTAGAGTAGAAAAGCAATCATGAGCCTTACCCAGCTCTGTACCCCTAGAGCTACAAATAACCCTTGGATTAGTAAGATATACCCAGTGCTGCTAGTGGCACAAACACCAGGGGAGTAACCAGTAACTCTGGCCTTAAGCATGACTCCACAAGATGAAGCCCATATCGGTTACCATTTATGGGCTAAGAACCTGTAGCTGGAAAGTTCACAGTCCTTAGGGGAGAACGTACTAGTATTTTGCTAACTAGACTTCAAAGAACTTATCATTACAACTATAGATTAATATCTTTTCCAACTCTCCCTGTTTTGGACAGAATTATGATAATGGGTAGAAAGAGGACAGAAATATGGTGAAAAATGTGTTATCTGGTTTAAAGTTGCATATATTGTGGCTGTAGACAAATCAGCTACAGATAAACTGCAGCAATTTTCTTTTAAATTTAATTTTGGTTTTGTTTATTTGTTTGTTTCAAGACAGGGCTTCTCTTTGTAGCCCTGGCTGTCCTGGAACTCACTTTGTACACCAGGCTGGCCTCAAATTCAGAAACCTGCCTGCCTCTGCTTCCTGAGTGCCGGGATTAAAGGCATATGCTGCCACCACCTGTCAAAATGTGGCAATTACTTTTAAGGAATTAATTTTCTCATTGAAAAGATAGAAATTGAAGATATCAGAAGACAAAGGAAATGCTCATACTCACAAAATATTTGAATTAATATTACAAGAAAAATATATTTCTGAAAATGACTTAGAGTAGTCCAGTGTTTTCCAAAATCCCAATGAAAAAATTTCACATGATGAGAATAAAAAGACAGAATTCAGAAAGAACACAAGTATCCAAGGTAATGTGGAGGAGCAGCGTTAATGCTTCCTTCAGTTATGCTACAGAACTATAGTAACAAAAGCAGCACAATAGAAACACACAATAGAAACAATAGAAAATGGTCCCAGAAATGTCCCCAACCGGATATAGACTCCCTACTTCTGATGCAGTTTCCCAAAACATGACTTAGTGAACAGACAACATCTTCAAAAGTGTGCAGGAGAAGCACACAACAAGAAATTTTGCTCAACCATGTTCATAGCAGCCTTATTCATAATAGCCAAATCATGGAAACAGCCTAAGTGTCCCTCAGTAGAAGAATGGATAAAGAAACTGTGGTACATATACACTATGGAATACTACTCAGCTATTAAAAACAAGGAATTCCTGAAATTTGTGGACAAATGGATTGAGCTAGAAATGATCATAATGAGTGAGTTAACCCAGAAGCAGAAAGAATCAAATGGTATATACTCACTTATATCTGCATACTAGCCCAAGGGGCATGTCCCATGAAAGCCTTCACTTACCAGGAAACTGGGACAGAGGGGAGGACATCCTATTGGGACTCTAAATGAGAGAAGCATGGGAGAATAGCAAAGTAGAAGGATCCAGAGGGCCCTAGAAACCTACAAGTAGAACATTATGATAGGCAGACTTGGGCCCAGGAGCCCTCCTCAAACTATGGCACCAGCCAAGGACAATACAGGCCATAAACTTCAAACCCCTACCCAGATCTAGCCAATGGTCAGAACATTCTCCACAGTTGAGTGGAGAGTGGGGTATGACTTTCACATGTACTCTGGTGCCTCACATTTGACCATATCCCCTGGAGGGGGAGACCTGGTGGCACTCAGAGGAAGGATAGCAGGTTACCAAGAAGAGACTTGATACCCTATGAGCATATAAAAGGGGAGGAAGTCCCCCTCGGTCACAGTCATAGGGGAGGGGAGTAAGGGGAAAATGGGAGGGAGGGAAAAATGGGAGGATACAAGGGATGGGATAACCATTGAGATGTAGCAAGAATAAATTAATAAAAAATAAACTAAAAAAAGTGTGCAGGAGAAACAGTTTGTTAATCTGCTTCCCTCTATCTCATACTACACCCAAAATCCAAAGAGATAAATGTCCTCAATGGATAACCAAATTCTGAATTTGAAGATTGCCTCAGCACTATACTAAAAGCCTTAAGTTTATGCAGTGGTCCTACCTTTATAGTTCATTTGAAGTTGGTCAACTATCATCAATATATTGTCATAATCAGACAACTCATAATCCTCGGAGAGTGATTCAGATAACTGGGGATCATCCACAGCATCTGTGTGTTCTACAGGCGCCTGTACAACAAACAATACAATATTAGAAAGTCCTCAAATACTTACACTGTATAGTAAATGTGGCAATGAATTAGCTATCCATCATTTTTATGGTTAGAAATTCTTGAAGATATGAAAGGAACAGATTTTTCAGAGATTATTAATGGCAAGTCTTTGTCACCCACTGTTTCAAAGAAATTGTGCCAGAGAACAAAAAATTTTAAACCTTTTCACTTTAGTTTATATCTTGTATTTCACACATATTTTGTAATATATAACTTCCTTTGTAAATTATTTTGAGTAAGAAATTGTTTTACATCTAATTTACTGTACCTTATATTTTTCATCAGATGTTTTCTTATTCAACCTACAAAGAAGAGAAAAGTTTCTTTTTAACATTTAAATATGAAAAACAAGATAATATTTAAAACCATTATATTTATAGAAAACACATGCATTTATTTCTCTTACTACTAAAATTTATAAATTATTTCAAATATGATAAGCCTCTACAAGTGAGATTCAGTCAACATAGAAAGTCACATTAAGAAACAAAACATATTATTTTGGTTGTGAGCCTAGCCTTAAACAGCTGAGACCTCTCCAGCTCAAGAAACAAAATATGCTATTACTAAAACTATATAGATAATTAAATTTGAGCAAACTTTATGACACCAAATACACAAGCAAAGAAATATGATATTATTAGTTTTATTTTATGAAAAGGAATATGTTGACTTCTGTTATTGTCATTTTTTATACAAATCAATCTTTATGAATGCTCACCAGAATTGAAAAATAACATGTAAGTCTTCAGGGAAGGGCAATACTCCTGTAGTGAAGAGTTAGCTTATTTGGGATCTTCACTGTAATATAAATTCAGTTTAATTCTCACAACAATTATGTTAGGTAAATGACAGTATTTTATAAATGAGAGGTCTAGGCTAAGAAAAGACCAAGAAACTTGACTAAGCACCTATAAAAAGTTAGAGGCAGGTTGAATTCAAACCCAAGAATGTTGGCTACACATGATTCTTATTAGTCTGTGAACATTGTATCTGTCTTCAAACATTTTAGTTGAATTAATGATAGGTAAATTTATATTATTATTGTATTCTGACAATATGAGTAATTTTTCAACTTCCAAGTATTTAAAACATTTAAAAGACTAAATATATAAGCAGTTTTGGAAATCTACATTCAATAAACAAAGGCTTTATTTTTCTAAAGACATTTCTCAACAAGTGCATTAATCTATTCAACTATTTATGCTTGCATTAAACAAATACTTACAGAGTCTATAATGTATGCCAATAAAACTGTTTATAAAAGGAAATAAGGCTTTTATACTTTAGAACCTCATAATCCAAAAATCCAAAAGCAATAACCCATCCTGCATTACTTTTGTATTAAACAATTACAAGTACTTAATCTTTTCTTCAGAAAACAAACAGCTATTAGATTGATGTATCCAATATTTTACAATATCCTATAAGACAGTAGAAATGTAGCTATGATAATCCTGGCAAAGGAACAAATAAATTATTAGGATGTATTTACTATGACTCATGAATCTGCATGTTTTTATTACATAAAACTTTAAAATGTACTGCATGATAGTTTTAATTTTAGATAATCATTTTAATGTACAGTTGTATTAGATTGTTGCATTTATGAGCCAGTTCAGAATGTATAAGTAATTGCATACAATATAGAATAAACAGCATTTTAAAGGATACTTTGTCTGCTATAACTTCTCAAAGATAGCATATAAAATCTTCTAATCTTTGGATATGAAGATCCAATTAAACTCAATAAAAACACTGTCTCACATGGAAACATGCTCTAAAATTTTTCATTATACAACTTTAGAGGTGGGAAAGAAACCATGGAGGATGGATGGAGGGTTCATCAGTTAAGAGCACATAACCCTTTCAGAGGATCTGATTTGGTTCTCAACATCCATATCAGGAGGCTTACAGATGGCTGTAACTCCCTCTCCACGCGGGCTGATACTTATGGCCTCCTCCAGTACCTGCTCTCACAATGCACGCCCAAAAGAGATGCACACACTAAAGTAGAGTAATAACCCCTATTAAAATAGCTCAGTGGATAAAAGGAAGTACAAAGGTGCTGAATTCAATTCTCAGCACCCACATAAGGCAGCACACCACTGCCTGTGGTGCCCCACTGACATCCTTCTTACACACACACACACACACACACACACACACACACACACATACACTATAATAATTAAAACTTAAAAGACATGTAAGAAACTATTAAGTTACAGTTTATGTAGTTTCCCCCACCCCCTTTTTTTCTTTTTACTATTACCTTTAACAGTAAAAATTCTCTGAGAAGTTGAAAACACCTACACATACATTGAGAATTTCATAACATGTTGCTTTCTCATGGCTGTTGCAAAATTCTTGCAGAAAACAATTTTAGAAAAGAAAGGTTTATTGTGGTCATTGTTGAGCTAGGGTCTAGCATGGAAGGGAAAGCGCGAGGCAGGAATGTGAAGTCACATGACATCCACATTCAGATTTTTCCCTAAAAATTTTCTTAATATTTCATTATTTTTAATTATATCTGTGGTTCTGTGTATGTGACTGAGAATACCTAAGCCTTTATGCACTGATTCATTCATAAAAATACAATGCAACTGGACAAAATTACAAACTGTCTTCATTTTTATTTGTCTTTAAATTTAAACTAAAATGCAGCAGATGCTAGCCTGACACAAGGAAAGATAAATTGTCACCTAGCTTAAAGCATAAATGACAATGCTATTGCAAATCAAGATGACATCTGAGTATACATATGAAAGTGATGTCTGAGCACAAGGAAGTCCAGAAGGGCAGCATAAAAAAAGAGGAGCTATCCAAAAACAAAACAAAGTGCACAAATAAGCAAAATGCCAAGAAAATGGTTTTACTCTGAGAACAAAATGGAAGCAAAACTGTATGCCACCTACATGTTCCCTAGGAACTTGGAGTTGAAAATGGAGAACACTCAGAAACAAGAGGAGACTAGTACTACACTAGGGCTGAATGCTGCACTATAATACCAGTGTTTATTGCTAATGGGAAACGGCAATAAGAAAATTGGATTAATAATTCAATCTGTGATAACAATTTTTGTTTTGGAATATAGTAATACTGGACTTAGAAGAAAGATTTAAAATCACGGAAAACGTGTACCATGACAGAAGAAGACAGAGAAATATCTTGGGAACAGTCTTCTTTTATAAGGACTGTCAGGAGCCATAGGACCTTGCCTGACCTGCCCCAGTGGCTGAGAGGCCCTGCTGGCTGAAAGCCACAGCTGTCTGCATACTTGAGATAATTATTCTGCCTGGCAACCACAAAGATCTCACAAAGACTGTGAGAAAGAGAACATTCGGTGTATCGCGACTTCTGAATAATCACCCCACTCCACACCTGCTGTCCTTGGGCCTGGCCCAGAAGATTTTGTAACTTTCCACTGCATTCCTTCCCACCCCCCGCCCTTTCAGAAGCTTACTTTAAATTTGGATACCCCCTTACAATAAACGGCCCTCGATAAGCAACGTTTTCCTGGGCCCGTGTCTCTGTTCTCGTCCATTCTTTATTCACAGGTCGCGACCCTCCTCGCCACTCCATGAATAATTGAACCCGCGGGTCGGGGACAAAGGACTATTTGTTGTTATGTACAGTTGAAGATAACCATATTATTTAGTTATCTGTTCACCTCACTTTCATAATTATCTCTGGACTCGGGAAAATGGGGTATAATCCTTAATAATTAATAATAATAATGATGATGATGATGACGATGATGATGATGGATAGCAAGAGGAGGCTGCTTTGATGATAACTGAGGAATACACTAATCTACAGATATAATAAGTCATTAGTCAGTGTTAGTGTAATAGTGTGTCCTTTTGACGGATTAAGAGTGGTAGGCTCTCCTCTAGGGCTTCTAACCAGTTCATCCACAGGTTCTTGATCCCAGTAATGGTGCCAAATATGGGTCCTATCTTATGTAGTAGTCCTGAGGTCTAAGTGGTATGTATTTGGTTACTTCCATAACATTTGTGCCACTATTACCAATGGGCATATCTTGCCATGATAGCCACTACTGTCATAGCTCACACAGCTTGAAGCTGGATTAAAAGTAATGATTATCTTTCCATTTTGGTAGCCTGCATAGAGCCTTCCAGTATTATGAAAAGTAGCCAGTAGAGTTGAAGCTTGCAGGTCAGCATTAGCTTGATGTCTCCATGTTTCATGACTCAAGTGTATAGTGTCTTCAGCAAGACATTGATAATGGTGTAATGGCGGAACTTTTAAGTTGAGGTTTACTAACAACTGTCTAGTTGGATCTAGGATGTGCTCAATAGGAAGCAATTTGTGCCTGGTATATTATAAACTTAGTCAACTGTTCCCAACCAGCAAGTGTTAGACCCTAGAGGAGAACTTACTACTGTTATTGTTCAGAATTAACATAATTTCTAAGTGTGTTCTAAACGCTATCACTACAAAAAAGTATAGCCATGATCCCTCATTAAAGAATCTCCTTTTTCTACAACCACTTTGGAAATCTATCAGGTGCTTTCTCAGAAAAATGGGAATAGGGCTTCCTCAAGACCCAGCTATTCCACTCCTTGGAATATACCCAGAAAATGCTCCACCACACAACAGGGACATATGCTCAACCATGTTCATAGCAGCCTTATTCATAATAGCCAGAACATGGACACAACCTAAGTGTCCCTCAGTAGACGAATGGATAAAGAAACTGTGGTACATATACACTATGGAATACTACTCAGCTATTAAAAACAAGGAGTTCCTGAAATTTGTGGACAAATGGATTGAACTAGAAATGATCATAATGAGTGAGTTAACCCAGAAGCAGAAAGACTCAAATGGTATATACTCACTTATATCTGGACACTAGCCCAAGGGGCATGTCCCATCAAAGTCTTCATGTACCAGGAAAGTGGGACAGAGGGGAGGACATCCTATTGGACTTTAGGTGAGAGAATCATGGGAGAATGGGGAAATAGAAGGATTCAGAGGGTACTAGAAACCTACAAGAAGAACATTATGACAGGCAGATCTGGGCCCAGGGGTCCTGCTCAAACTATGGCACCAGCCAAGGACAATACGGGCAGTAAACTTCGAACTCCGAACCAGATCTACCCAATGGACAGGATATTCACTACAGTTGAGTGGAGAGTCGGGTCTGACTATCACACGAACCCTGGTGCCCCATTTTTGACCATGTCCCCTTGATGGGGAGGCCTGTTGGCACCCAGAGGAGGGATAGCAGGCTATCAAGAAGAGACCTGATACTCTATGAGCATATACAGGGGGTGGAGGTCCCCCTCAGTCACAGTCATAGGGGAGGGAGTAGGGGGAAAGCGGGAGAGAGGGAGGAATGGGAGGATACAAGGGATGGACTAACAATTGAGATGTAATATGAATAAATTAATAAAACATTTTTTAAAAAGGAAAAAATAAGAATCTCCTTTTTCATTAGACACAGATTACTACAGAGATCTACAACTAGTTAAGACGTGGAAAGTAAGAAACCGTAGGGTGCTGTGGTCTGTTTTAATGTCAACTTGCCACAAATTAGATTCAGCTGAGTAGGGAGCCTCACCCGGGGAGGTGTCCTGATTGCCTTGACTTTGTGTGGGAAGGCCCACCCTAATTGTGGTCAGCGTATTTATAAGAGCCCAGATAACCAAGGGGTACTTCCCAAGGAAGTTTATTCTAGCTTTTTGCTTGCTTGGCCTTCCCTCTTGCCACTGAATTGATTCGCCCTGTCGTTGGTGCTACTGGCACTGCCTTCATTGACAGTTGAACCAGTGGGTTTCCAAGCTTTTACTGTAAAGCATGGAACACTGGCTCCTCAGAAACAGTACCAAATCAGGACTGTACTGAGTGACTGCCTGTCATTGTTCCCCAGTGAGGAGCAGACACTCTGAGAGTACTCCGACTGCTAAGGCACACAGCCTCACAGCACCAGGGTTTCAGTATCTCAGGTGTGATTTAGCTATCGTTATTAGAAAACTCAATAAATTCTGACATGCATCAGAATATATATCAGGAAGTGTAAAATATGTCTTGGAAGTTGCAATCAGTTCAAATGAGACCTGCAAAATGAGGACTGAAGTCAATGATCCAATGTGAAGGGGGTGGGTATTTCACAAGGCACTATGCCTGACTGAAGAGCTATAGGCAATCAATCATGGTTTCAAGAGGTAAAATCCATTTTCCCCAGAAAAAAGCTCCCTGAGAGTTATCCAGCCCCAAGCAGTCAACTTTAAACAAATGTACATATGAACAACACTAGGTGGACTCAGATATATATAGGGCTAGGATTAACCAAGGATTCATAGCAGCCTATGTACATATATATGTAACATTATATGTGTGTATTATATATGTAGCAATAATTATGAAGACATCATGAATTCAAGGAATTGAAAGACCTTGGAGAAGTTGGAGTAGGAAAAGGGTGGGTGGAAGTAATGTAAATATAATAGTCTTGTATAAAAGTCTCAAAAAAAGTAAAAAGTTAAAAAAAAAAAAGCATCTAATTCTAGGGCACTTCCCAAGCAACTATAAGTATACAAACTAGTTATTTCTACTAAAATATGAATTCTATAGTAAGAATAAAAATGCTTAACAGGCTAAATTTGTAAACTGAGCTTATTTTACATGTATGTGGGGGCACTATAGAAATATGTGCTTCATAACAAAATATTAACAAAGGGAGTTACATTGAACAGAAAATTCCCTGCATTAGCAGTAGCTTGTACCTAGCCAAAATGTCACTGAATTAGTCCTTGTGGGCAGAATTCAGTGATTTATTTGCCTGCAGTTTTTCTCTGTCAACTATTTCGTGTGGTGCTAGGTATTTGAACCAAGGGCAGTCCCATACGGCCCAAGCACTTTAGCACTGAACTAACACCTAAAAATATGGTGATTTTAAAAAGAATGCATTATTCAATTGTTATCTATAGCTAATTTTGAACCACAGGAAGAAAGAATTAATGCCATCAAAGGCTGAAATATTTACTATCTGGATGTTTACAAGAAAAGCACTCCCTTGTGGTTTCTTTAGTACATCATGTATTTCCTTGCTTATTGTCACGATAAAGCACCTAACAGAGCGAGGTCTCTTAGGGAAGAAAGGGTTAGGATTAACCAAGGGTTCATAGCAGCCTCTGCTCTCCCCTTTATTCAGTCTAGAACTCCAGCCTACTGAACTATGTGGTCCACAGTAATGGCGGCTTTCTCCGCCTCAGGTAACCCTATCTACATAACTGTTCATAGACAGGCCCATAGGTGGTGTCTCTTTGCTATTACATACCCTGTCCAGTTGACAATATAACTATAAGCAACCCACCCCTTGTCAACTTGACACCCAAGCACGTGCCCTTTAAATTAAAGTCTTTGTTCCTATGTGCCCACCAAAGATCTGATTGTGGAAGTTAAGCTGAGGGGATATAAAACATATTGTAAAGGAAACAGGGAAACCTGCTACAAATTTTTCTTCAAATAGTACTTGTCAACTTCAGTTAGCAACACTGCACCAGGCATTACAGCCCTGCCATTATCTTTCTAGTTAAACAGTTTTCAGTATAATGGGAAACAATGGCATCTCATTATATTCTTTTGATGTCAGTGCAAGGCTGAACATCCCTGGTAAAAGCATAAGATTTATTAAGCATGGACACTGGGCCAAATTAGAATTAGTTTCCTTGGAGAATGACAATGATATAATACTAAATAGTGCCACACTTACCCAATGTGCTTTCTTGGTGGAACAGGAAATTGCTGCTTATGAGCCTTCCTACAATGTGTTTGTAGGATGGATCCCTTTCTAACACGAGGATCAGCAATAGCAACAGCACCAGCACCAGTGTCACCACCGACACCAGTGTCACCACCGACACCAGTGACACCACCAGCAGCGGCAGCAGCAGTATTGCCATAAGATGGCTTTTCTGCTGTGTCCATCTTGTTGCTGAGTCTCATCTTCCTTTTTCGTTTAAGCTGCAACAAAAGTTAGCTACTAAGAATACTGACAGGTTTCAATAAAGACAACTGCATTTTCAGCAACTTTGTCACTTTACCCAGTTCCAGTCTCATAATTTAAATTAACAAGACCTGTTTCTGTGTATGGTTCAGTATGGCCACTACAGTATTTTTGACCTCATAGTTTTCTTTTGAATCATTGTTTGCTATGTAAAATGTTCACTGTCTCTTAAGAGTCATCTGTGTCAAAAGACATGTGTCGCCTTTTTTGTTCTCACTAGCAGATGTCACATTGAAGAGTCAATTTAGAGAATGTGATGTGTAGATCTAGTAGCAAGTGATTGTTTTAGCATAAATTAAAATCAAATCTATAATATGCTTCTTGGGAGACAAAGAGAAAGCCTGAAGATGATCCAGCATAAAGCGTATGTGGACTTTTGTGCAAATTCCCCTCCAGTGGACCCGTATAATCAGTTGTGTAATAGTTTCTATTTTAACTGTGTTTGTTTGACCAACAGTTCCTTAGCTACATTTGAGATGGAGCTGGACGTACAGACATCCTGTTTGTCTCAATTCTTACTCAGTTCTTGTTCTTGAAAAAATTTTTTGAAGATGGAATTATGAATATTAATTTGATTTGATTCTTAAATGCATTGTTAGAGTAAGTTAAAAATGTACAATTAATTTGATTTAAAACAAAATAAATTTATCCTTGAAGTAATCATGGAGATGGAAAAAGACAAACTAGGAAACTAATTGAAATTTACCTTCCAAGCTTCATGCTGTATTTTATCTACCCCCCCCCCAGACACCAACAAGCTCTTTGAAATAAAAGAAATTTGCTATAGCCTAACTCAGATTTAAAACATGAGTGGCAAAATGTGAATTTTTTACAGTTTTGGAATGAACTTAATTCTCTGTGTGGAATTTGCCAAAAATCAAACTAAATGGCTTTAATACTATATGACAGCTTCTCTAATAGAAAATTACACACACTATCTTAAGTAGTCAGCATGTTCAGTGAATTTAAGTCATTTATCCAAAGTCCTATAAGTAAAGAGCAGGCAATTTTTAAACTATTTAGGTACCAAAGTCAACTCAGCCTCAAAGAAAATCAAACTCCTACATTGTAATTCAGATAATACACTATGACAGTGTTTGTACCAATATGAGCTATCTGCATGAGTCCAATATAATATATTCTTCTATCTACTCTGCTTAGCAGACACAGACATTGGAATGAAACACATTAGAAAACTCTTCTTTATAGACACAAACATCAACTGTTCCTTTCTGGAACATGTCATTTCCTTAACCTAGAAAACAGAATTGACCTTATGACACCACTTTCCTATAGTGTAAATATTATCAGAGACTTACAGGAAGGAAAAGCTACACTTTTGACAGTGCAGATACTGAATGTCAACAGGAACCAATAAAATTTGTCCTGATAGGAATTATTACCCAAACTATGAACACACCTCAGTCACTATTACTTTATTATGTAAGGAGGCATACACGTGGGACACAAAGATTCAAAAAAAAAAATTCCCCTCGCTTTAAAGGAAAAACTTCATAAAATTTTTATGAGTATTCTAATATATATATATTTTTCAGAAATTTTCAAGTTAAATATTAAACATTATCTATAGACTCTGCCATGCACTATGAAATAGTATTCTCCTGGGTCTATGCTGCATTATTAACCAGATACATTAAGTGAGACTTTTAAATTAAAAAAAGTACACACCAATGGCTGATTGTTGTCGTTGCCAGTGTCTTTGTTCTGTTTCTCTCTGGATGTCACAAGTAAGTTTGGTTCTTCTGAAAACCCAAACATTTAAAACAAAGTACAAACAAAAGTTCAATAAAGTGACAGTCTTTATAGCAACAGAGAAGTGCAAGTTGGCTTAGTAGGTAAAGGCACTCGCTGCCAATACTGACAACCTTGGTTTGATACCCAGGACCAACACCGTGGAAAGACAGAGCTGACTCCCACAAGTGTCACTCATGTGCCCATGTCACCCCCAAAAAGCATATACAGTAAATGAAGGGACATATAAAACATTTTTAAAAATCAAAATTTTATTTTCAAAAGGAGTAAGATTAATCACCACTTGGCTATCACTCTCCTTTCTTGGAGATATATTTATTAATAGATAATTGGAAATTACCAAACATATCAGTGTTTTATTTGGGCAGACACTGCATTGTATCATGTTTAGAAACAATGGTACCAATGAACAAACCCTCAGAGATATCATTTTTAAATACCACAGAAACATTCAAACTCACCACATACACCATTTTCTATCTCAGCACTGATGCTTCAACAACCTTCATTTTAATCAAAATACTCCTCTGCTCCCTCCTTCATCTCTGACTGTGACATTCCTCCCATCTGAGAACACTTTGTCCATGTCTCTATCAAACTTCTTTCCTTCCCTTAAGACTCATCCATCATGGAAAGTCATTACCGAGTGTGGCAATTTTATTCTATTAGAACAAACATCTCTTTTGAGTTCTTTAAATTTTGTGAAAAAAAATTTTTATTGTCACTCCAGTACATGAAACCTTAACTAGTGTCACATGCCTACTTCTTTCATTTCTGGATTGGGGGAAGAGGAAGCTTTTAGTATTATTTTCACACACAGGACCATGAATTTCTGTTTCATTTTTCTAGTACTCATATTTCATGTATTTCCTATTAATTTTCCTATTTTTACTGCTCTTCATTATAGCCCAATAGTTCTCAGATCCCTGAATATTTTGAATTTGACTTAAAGTGGCATTTCTGTTAAACCTATGCTAAATTTGGTACCAAACTTACAGCTGTTTGAGTCCTATTTGCACTCTCTGTATATATGTAATAAATAATTTCCAATGGCTTATGACATACACCAGGGGCTCCTGACCCCAGTAATTACACCACCAAATTGCTTTCACCTAAATATAATTCTGACCTTTCATTTGTCCATTTGCCACCTTTTCTCCTCTCTGATTTGGGATCTTAGGTAAATAGACACCGTCCTTCTGTGAAATAGGCTCAGAGATGATCTGTTGAAATCAGAGCCAAGAAAGATTTTAACAAAGAACTCCCATTCATTACTGAAAAGACAGCTAAGCTTTTTATTTCAAAGCAAAACACTGGAAATCAAGGATGATTATGTTGTAGTGCAAACTATTAAGTAGAGTACTCTACAAGGCTGTCTAAATCAAGACCAACATTTTTTTTTTATGTAGGCTGTAGATTACCACATAGGCCAAGCATGAAAGAATGCAGGAAATGTACTCCGAGAAACAGCATATGTCAAAACCAAGAAGTTTTGAGTATAAAGTTATACATTGTTTTCTGAAGAAAATATTGTGTGTGTGTTAAAATCTTTAAAATTTTTTAATCATTTGACAGTTTGGTGTATTAGTGAACAAGTGCCTTTTTTAACCCCTCCTTTCCCCCCCCCCCACTCCCTGCCTTTTCTACTGAAACTCTTATTCCCACCAAGCTGTCTTGCTGCTCTCCTTTCTTCTTTTGTGTGACCCACTGGCTTTCATTAGAGTTACTTGCCTGAGTGCATGTGGGTAGTTACTTGTTGAGGCAAGGACTCAGCTATATAAATAAATATATCCTGAGCTACACCACTGAAGCAAATGACACCCCACTCCTGAACAATTGTTAACTGCCAATAATGTCTTGTCTGTCATGGAGGTAGCCAATCACATTTTGGTTGGAATTTGGCTCACTCTACAGGAAGATTCTCCTGTCTGACCTGTAAGCCTGGTCAAGAGTCCATGGCTAGAGAGTTAACACGTGTTAGAGAGAAAGCTACTACCACTGATTTAGCTAAATGGCCATATTTTAAATCTGCATTATGTTTATATCCACACAGTAGATTTCACTGTTGAAACTTTTACTTCAGTGGATAATAGTTAATACAAAAACCCATGACAGACAAAAATTTCAATAATGGTAGAGTGGAGGGCCCTAAATGATACACCTGCATAACCTCTTCAAGGTTCAAGGAACATTGTACAAGAGGGGGCAGGAAGAATATAAGATGAAGAAAATGGAGGGTGATCCAAGATGGCAGCGAGCAGTGTGGACCATGTTTGGGGGCTCCATGAACAATTTAGGGAATTGCACAGATTTCTGAGCCAGGTCTCCACACCATGGCAGCGGGAGTGTTCCACGGTTCGGAGGGACCAGGGTGCAGAGGACCTGCATGCCCCTGCACATGGGAGGAGCGCGGATTTTCTCAGATCGGAGCAGCAGCATCAGAGGCAGCAGCAGCAGTGGCACCAGCGGCACCACCGTCAGCAGCGGCAGTGGCTGAGGTTTGCAGCTCATAGCCTTCCTGTGGAGGTGATTGGTGTGGTGGCCGGTAGGAGTTGCTGTGGGAGAGGGGACTCTGGGCAGGATTTGGGTCACGTGGTGCCTTGGGACCCAGACTGGACTCAGTGGACAATTCGGCCCCAGAGTCCCCAGTTCTGGCCCAGCCCAGCAAGCAATTCTGCCCACGGCACTAACTCAGCGCAGCCACAGCTCCCCTGCTGTGGTGCAGGCTGGGTGGAGCGCTCAATTCCACCCTAGGCACTACCTCAGCTCAGCAGCGGCTCCCCTGCAGTGACGCAGTCTGGGCGGAGCGCTTGGTTCCACCAGTGGCGCTGGCTCAGCGCAGCTGCAGTTCTCCTGCTGTGACGCAGGCTGGGCGGAGCGCTCAGTTCCACCAGCTCTAAGACTCTGGTTGGACACAGTGTGCAGTTTGAATCCAGAATTCCTGGCTGAGCTTGGCAGACAGTTCGGGCCCTGAGTCACTAACTGACCACAGCACACACTTTGGGCCAAAAGCCCCTAGCTGAGCTTGGTGCACAGTCCCAGCCCAAAAATTCTGACTGGACTCTGTGTGCATTTTGGGCCTAGAATCCTTAGCTGAGCTCGGCAGATGGTTCAGGCCCTGAGAATCTAGCTGAGTTCAGCCTGTGGTTTGGGCCCAGTGTTCCTGGCTGGACTTGGCAGGGGACACAGAAGGCTGTGGATACCTTGGCCTGACTCAACACTCATTCGGAGACCCAGAACGATTGCAGGACCCACAGCACAGGGGAGCTGAAGATCACTGTCTGTGAGAGTCCAAAACAACAGGGCAAACCTCCTAACATCCACACCAGTGAAGCATTAGAGCTTCCAGCCTAGGGAAATCATGAGAAAACAAGTGAATCTATCATCAGACTTCCTCCATCCAACTCTGGAAGGTACCCAACAAAAACAAAGACAGCAAGATGTCTAAAGGACAGCAAAAAAGCATATGCAAAATCCCCAAAACAACATGGCATCTCCAGTTTCCAGCTATCCCAAAGAAAACAACCCAGAGAACTCAAATACAACGGAAATACAAGAAAATGACCTCAAATCCTTAGTAATGAGGATGATAATGGAGGAAACAAATAAAATTCATAATCAAATGCAGGAAGACACAGCCAAACAGGTGAGAGACATAAAAGAAGCATATAGAGTGGAACTGGAAAAATTGTAGGAAAATGCAAACAACCAGATGAAAGAAATAAATAAAACGGTTCAAGTTCTGAAGACCTATAAAGAGGCAATGGAAGAAACTAAGGAATATACAAACAATCAGATGAAAGAAATCAAAAAATCAGTTTAAGATCTGAAAATGAAAATGGATTCAATGATAAACACACAGACAGAAGAAAAACAAGAACGTGAGACCTCAGAGAAGAAGGCAAGCAACACAGAGGTGAGCTTTTCTAACAGAATCCAAGAGATGGAAGAACGAATCTCAGGTCTAGAAGATACAATCACAAATATTGAAGCAACCATTAAAGAAAATGCCAAATTTGGAAAACTCCTGACACAAAACATCCAAGAGATTAAGGACACCATGAAAAGAAGAAATCTGAGGATAATAGGCATTGAAGAAAGAGAAGATATCAGACTCCAAGGCCCAGAAACTATTCTCAACAAAATCATAGAAGAAAATTTCCCCAATCTAAAGAAAGAGATGCCTATAAACATGCAAGAGGCCTACAGAACACCAAATAGAATTGACCAGAAAAGAAAAACTGCCCATCACATAATAATCAAAACACAAAACATACAGAACAAAGAAAAAATATTAAAAGCTGCAAGGGAAAAGGGCCAAATAACATTTAATGGTAAACCTATCAGAATTACACCTGACTTCTCAGCAGAGACCATAAAAGCCAGAAGGGCCTGGACAGAGATCCTGCAAACCCTAAGAGACCACAGATGCCAGGCCAGACTACTTTACCCAGCAAAATTATCAATAACCATTGATGGAGAAAACAAAATATTCCATGACAAAAACAAATTCAAACAGTACCTATCCACAAATCCAGCTTTACAGAAAGCACTAGAAGGAAAACTCCATCCCAAAGGGTCAAGCTACAACCAAAACTACCCAGGAAATAGATAACTATACCATGGCAAAAACACAACTACACAAACGCTCGACTGGAAACAACATCAAAATTAAGACTCTTAACAGTCACTGGTCATTAATATCTCTCAACATCAATGGTCTCAATTCTCCAATAAAAAGACACAGACTAACTGAATGGGTACATAAACAAGATCCAACATTCTTCTGCATTCAAGAAACGCATCTCACCCATAATGATAGGCATTACCTCAGGGTAAAAGGTTGGAAAAATTATTCCAAGCAAATGGTCACAAGAAGCAAGCAGGCATAGCCATTTTACTATTGAACAAAATAGACTTTCAACCAAAATTAATCAAAAGGGATGAGGAAGAACACTTCATACTCATCAAAGGTAAAGTCAACCAAGATGACATCACAATTCTGAACATCTATGCTCCCAATACAAGGGCACCCACATTTGTAAAAGATCTGCTAAAAAAGCTTAAACCACATAATGATCCCCACACAATAATAATGAGGGACTTCAACACCCCACTCTCACTGAAGAATAAGTCATTGAAACAGAAACTAAGCCGAGAAACAACATCATTAACCAATGCCATGGGTTGAATGGATCTAACAGATATCTATAGAACCTTTCACCCAAACAAGAAAGAATATACCTTCTTCTCTGCCCCCATGGAACCTTCTCCAAAATTGATCATATCATAGGTCACAAAGCAAGTCTCATAGATACAAGAGGATTGAAATAAAACCTTGTAGCCTATCAGATCACCATGCTCTTAGGCTGCAATTCAACAACAACAGAAGTAACAAAAAGCCTACATGTACGTGGAAACTAAACAACTCTCTGCTAAATGACACCTGGGTCAGGGAGAAATAAAGAAATCAAGGAGTTTCTGAAATTCAATGAAAATGAAGGAACAATGTACCCAAATTTGTGGGATACACTGAAAGCAGGGCGAAGAGGAAAATTCATAGCACTAAGTGCCTTTAAAAAGAAATTGGAAACATTGCACATAAGCATCTTAATGACACAACTGGAAGCCCTAGAAAAAAAAGAAGCAGAAACACCCAAAAGGAGTAGACGCCTGGAAATAATCAAACTCAGGGCTGAAATTAACAAATTAGAAACTAAGAAAACAGTCCAAAGAATCAACAAAACCAAGAGCTGGTTCTTTGAGAAAATCAACAAGATAGACAGACCGTTAGCCAAACTAACTAAAGGCAGAGAGACAGTATTGAAATCAAGAAAATCAGAAATGAAAAGGGAGACATAACAACAGACACTGAAGAAATACAAAGAATCATAAGATCCTACTTTGAAGGCATATACACCACAAAATTTGAAAATCTAAGGGAAATGGACAATTTTCGTGATCAAGTTCACTTGCCAAAGTTGAGTGAAGAACAGATAAACAAGCTAAATAGTCTCATTTCCCCTACAGAAATAGAAGCAATCATCGATAGTCTCCCAACCAAAAAAAGCCCAGGGCCAGATGGTTTCAGTGCAGAATTCTACCAGACCTTCAAGCTACTCCAAAAGATAGAAAGGGATGGAACATTACCAAATTCATTCTATGAGGCCATAGTCTCATTGATACCTAACCTCACAAAGACTCAACAAAGAAAGAGAATTTCAGACCAATTTCTCTTAGGAATATCAATTCAAAAATACTAAATAAAATACTTGCAAAACGAATACAAGAATACATCAAAGATATCATTCATCATGACCAAGTAGGCTTCATTCCAGGCATGCAGGGATGGTTTAATATATGGAAATCCATCAATGTAATCCACCATATAAACAAACTGAAAATAAAAAGCACATGATCATCTCTTTAGATGCAGAGAAAGCATTTGATAAAATCCAACACCCATTCATGTTTAAAGTTTACAGAGCTCGGGGATACAGGCACTTTCCTCAACATAATAAGGCTATATACAGCAAGCCAATAGCCAAAATCAAAGTAAATGGTGAGATACTCAAGGAAATTCCTCTAAAATTGGGAACAAGGCAAGGCTGCCCACTCTCTCCATATCTCTTCAATATAGTACTCGAAGTTCTAGCCAGGGCAATAAGACAACAAAAGGAGATCAAGGGGATCCAAATGGGAAAGGAGGAAGTCAAATTATCACTATTTGCAGACGATATGATAGTGTACATAAGTGACCCTCAAAATTCCACCAGAGAACTCCTACAGCTGATAAACACCTTCAGCAAATTAGCTG
Source organism: Acomys russatus (assembly GCF_903995435.1). Taxonomy (NCBI): domain Eukaryota; kingdom Metazoa; phylum Chordata; class Mammalia; order Rodentia; family Muridae; genus Acomys; species Acomys russatus. Next base: position 18,131,414 of record NC_067160.1, on the reverse strand, counting down.
GATACAAATTAACTCAAAAAAGTCTGTAGCCTTCCTATACACAAATGTCAAGCTTGCAGAGAAAGAAATTAGGAAAACCACACCCTTCACATAGGCCACAAGCAATATAAAATATTTAGGAGTTACTCTAACTAAGCAAGTGAACCACTTGTTTGAAAAAATTTCAAAACTCTGAAGAAAGAGATTGAAGATGACATGAGAAGATGGAATGATCTTCCTTGCTCATGGATCGGGAGAATTAACATAGCAAAAATGGCCATCCTACCAAAAGCAATCTACAGATTCAATGCAATCCCTATCAAAATACCTACACAATTTTTTAAAGACATTGAAAGTTCAATTCTGAACTTCATATGGAAAAACAAAAAACCCAGAATCTTGTACAATAAAAGGTGCTCCGGAGGAATCTCCATACCTGATCTCAAACTGTACTATAAAGCAATAGTAATTAAAACAGCATGGTACTGGCACAGAAACAAGCTGGTTGATCAGTGGAATCGAATCAAAGACCCAGATATGAATCCACACACATATAGTCACTTGATTTTTGACAAAGAAGCCAGATCCATTCAATGGAAAAGGATAGCATCTTCAACAAATGGTGCTGGTCTAACTGGAGGTCTATGTGTAAAAAAATGCAACTGGACCCATATTTGTCACCTTGCACAAAACTCAAATCTAAGTGGATTAAAGACCTCAACATAAAAACAGAGACACTAAGTCAATTAGAAGAAAAAGTGGGGAAGAGCCTGGAACATATTGGCACAGGAGACAACTTCCTGAACAGAACACCAACAGCCCAGGCCTACAGACTGGAAAAGATCTTAACCAACCCTACATCTGACAAAGGTCTAATATCCAAAATATATAAAGAACTCAAGAAGCTCAAGACCACCAAACCAAATAACCCAATTGGGAAATGGGGCTTGGAACTAAACAGAGAATTCTCAACAGAGGAATATCAAATGGCTGAGAAACACTTAAAGAAATGCTCAACCTGATTAGTCATCAGGGAAATGCAAATCAAAACAACTCTGAGATTCCATCTTACACCCATCAGAATGGCTAAGATCAAAAATTCAAGCAACACCACATGCTGGCGAGGATGTGGAGAGAGAGGAACACTCCTTTATTGCTGGTGGGAATGCAAACTAGTACAGCCACTTTGGAAATCTATCTGGTGCTATCTCAGAAAACTGGGAATAGGGCTTCCTCAAGACCCAGCTATTCCACTCCTTGGAATATACCCAGAAGAATAAATTAATAAAAAAAGTTATTAAAAAAAGACGAAGAAAATGTACCAAGAATTCATTTTTAAACAGTAGCTTATAAAGTAAGTTCTTTTTATTTATTTATTTTTATTTTTTTTATTAATTTATTCTTGTTACATCTCAATGTTTATCCCATCCCTTGTATCCTCCCATTCCTCCCCCCCCCCCCATTTTCCCATTATTCCCCTCCCCTATGACTGTTCCTGAGGGGGATTACCTCCCCCTGTATATTCTCATAGGGTATCAAGTCTCTTCTTGGCTACCTGCTGTCCTTCCTCTGAGTGCCACCAGGTCTCCCCCTCCAGGGGACATGGTCAAATGTGAGGCACCAGAGTACGTGAGAAAGTCATATCACACTCTCCACTCAACTGTGGAGAATATTCTGACCATTGGCTAGACCTGGGAATGGGTTTAAAGTTTACCTCCTGTATTGTCCTTGGCTGGTGCCTTAGATTGAGTGGGACCCCTGGGCCCAAATCTGCCTATCATATTGTTCTACTTGTAGATTTCTAGGACCCTCTGGATCCTTTTATTTTGCTATTCTCCCATGCGTCTCTCATTTAGAGTCCCAATAGTATGCCTTCCCCTCTGTCCCAGTTTCCTGGTAGGTGAAGGCTTTCGTGGGACATGCCCCTTGGGCTAGTATGCAGATATAAGTGAGTATATACCATTTGATTCTTTCTGCTTCTGGGTTAACTCACTCATTATGATCATTTCTAGCTCAATCCATTTATCCACAAATTTCGGGAATTCCTTATTTTTAATAGCTGAGTAGTATTCCATAGTGTATATGTACCACAGTTTCTTTATCCACTCTTCTACTGAGGGACACTTAGGCTGTTTCCATGTTCTGGCTATTATGAATAAGGCTGCTATGAACATGGTTGTTGAGCAAATTTTCTTGTTGTGTGCTGGTAAGTTCTTATATGTAAGAAGTTATGTAAGTTCTTATGTAGTGTGGTACAGTAATAGTCACTTTTAGGAATTTCAATGAGTGTAGTTGTTTTAAGTGAAAACGAGATCTATTTCGCAAAAAATAATATGCCACATTGACAATAAAGAAAAGGTGGCATTGGCCTTTTTTCTGGTGGATAAAATGGGGATACATTCGTGAAGTGTTTAGGAAGATGGCTTGGTGGAGAGACTTTTTTCTGTGTGAACATAAGCTCTTGATCTCGAAATGTCAGCAACCTGTAAAAACCCAGTGTGGTCATGCCTGCCTGTGGGGTCAGTATAAATCCACTGCTGTGTGAAGCAGGGACAGGAGGCTGTACGGACCCAGGTGCATTCAGTGGACACACACACACAAACAAATATCACCACATGCATACATCTCTCTTCACACACACACACTGCCATTCATGTAAACTCTAAATATTGACAGGTAAAAAATTATAAGATATTATTTGAATAAAGTGAACAAGTGTTAAAGTAGATATGTATTTAGGTTTTATTAAAATGACAGCAAGAAAATATTAAATGTAGTATGGAACTTGCCATGGTTTGCTGCTTTTGGAAGCTCTTCTTCAACAGCATAGGCATGTTCATTTATTTCTTTTTGTTAAGCGTTGTAATGATTCAGGCCTTAATTTGACATTTTCTCATGCATTGTTTACATGTATAAAGTTGCTTGTGACAAGATTTTTTTTCTACTCTTTGCTTCCTGGTTCATCTGGGGTGCAAAAGGCCAAATAGTGTTCCTCTGAGATGAGTGTGCCACCGTCTTAGATACTGGTGTGGCTATTGTGTTCTGATTCATTAATGTAAAGCTGAAATCTCCGATCACAGAATTATTCTTCTGCTTACAAACAAGAGGAGCTGCAAACTACATTGATAATTCTTTTTTCTAATACCTTGTGCTTTCTTCATATTAAGCAGGTATTGTGAAAAATGAGGGTTCTCAGCTGACTGGCTTTTCTATCTTGTCGCCATGTCAAAGACTCTTACCTGGAATGCTTAGTGTGTAATTTTTGTTACAGAATGGATATGCAATAGAAGAACTATATTCAATATCAAAATATTTACATCACTCTCAGGAACACTACAAGCAGAGTTAGAATGTGGCATTATAAAGCATATACTACTAGGTGTTTTTCTTTAAAAATGAGAACTCGGTATACCAAATACATCAACATGAGCTACCTGTAATGGTGATGAAAATCAATGCACAAAACATTAATATTTGCCAATTTACACCATTGAAATAAAGATAAGTTAGAAAGTTCTATTTTATATGTTCACCACAAAATGTCCCAAGATGCAATTTCCCCTATATGCTAATAACCACCACAGTAGATAAATGCACCTACATTCTCCTGCTCCCTCTATGGACACACGAAACACAGCAGGAGATCATAAAGAAAGGACTGAATGTTTACATTTTGTAAATACCGACTGGTGATCTAGAAATAGAAATGTTGACTGACTGGGAATGATCACCCCTTAACAACAATAAAATTGTAAGGGTGTCACATATATCTTCTTTACAACTTTAAGTGCTAGTGGCTGTGATGATATTTATGTTGGCAAAGTGTCTATAGTAGAAAAATGAGGGCTTGAGTCAGCACTCACACAAACAAGAGAAGCATAGCACTATGTTTCCACTTTTGAGTCCCAGGAGCATTCTAAGAAATTGATGAGATTAAGTTCAGTGAGAGACCTAGTCTCAGTAAACACAGAGTAATAGACCCAGAGACTGGCCTTTAACTCCTACGTCTGTTTGTATGTGCACCAGCCACACTTTTGTATTTTCTCTCCTTCTCCCTATCTCTGTCTCTTTTTCTCTCTCCACACACAGACTCCTCCAAGTAAAACATTAATATTTAAAATAGGTGTTTATATCTAAACTATTGTTCGTGTTATTGAATTATATACTAGGGACTCAAGCAATTTTCAGAAAGAAATTTGACAAGAAACAGAAAGTTGACGTTTAGCCCTAAACTCATGCAGACTCTAAAAATATTTTAAGAATAACAAGCTAAAATATTTAGAAACTAAATATTAAAATATGATCAATTGTCCTACAATATAATTTTAGTTGCATATTTTGTTTATGATATTAGTAAAACCTGCCATTTAAATCATTGCATACCCATGGTTGAACACTTTCACGCGTATCATACTTTCTTTCATCTTCCGTTGCTGTCTCTTTTTCGCATGGATCTGTCGGTAAATGTACATATTTAAGTAAAAGAAACTACAACTAAATAGAAGATAAGATGAATGTATTTCATTAAAGTGGAAATAATTAACCTAGTTATAAGTACTGTATTTTATTTTTACATAGTTCAATTACATTTAATCTGTAGTTTAAGGTGTAGTGTTTTACATGATTTGCCCTTAGCTTTCAGAAGCATTAGATTGGAATGACATGCAACAAGCACTGATATAGTTATAACAGGATAAATTACATGGATAGGATGTGGAAGAACTTTCTGGAAGGTAGAAAAATAATAAAATTTAGTTATGGTGTTATAGTACTTGTTTTTATTTATTTTCTTTTCCAACTTTAAAAGGGTTTCATTTTTAAATTCATGCAAGTGATCTGTAAAATTGTATTTTTATTTATGTATGTGTGTGTCCGTCTGTGATCATGGACAGTGAGGCTAGGCATGGAGGCAATGCCAATCCTCCTATGACTTACTACAAGAAAACATCATTGTCTACGGACATGTATTGGTTTTCATGATTTGCACAAGTATTACTTCAATGAGTATTTATAAAATACATCTCTTGCCTTTCGTTTCTCTGGTATTCTTATTTTGTCTTCTTTGATCTGTCGTCACAGCTAAATTACTCACGTCATGCTTCTTTGCAGGATGCTCACAGAAAATCTGTTAAGTTTAATATAAAAATAAATGGTAATAAATATCCTTCTAAGATTTGGGCCCAGGGGTCCCGCTCAAACTAAGGCACCAGCCAAGGACAATACAGGAGGTAAACTTTAAACCTCTTCCCATATCTAGCCAATGGTCAGAATATTCTCCACAGTTGAGTGGAGAGTGTGATACGACTTTCTCACGTACTCTGGTGCCTCACATTTGACCATGTCCCCTGGAGGGGGAGACCTGGTGGCACTCAGAGGAAGGACAGCAGGTAGCCAAGAAGAGACTTGATACCCTATGAGAATATACAGGGGGAGGTAATCCCCCTCAGGAACAGTCATAGGGGAGGGGAATAATGGGAAGATGGGGGGGGGGAGGAATGGGAGGATACAAGGGATGGGATAAACATTGAGATGTAACAGGAATAAATTAAAAAATAAATAAATAAATAAATATCCTTCTAAGTTCTAAGAATATTTGAATTCTTCATTTCAAAAGTAGCAAACTTGGTTCATAAAAGAATTAAGGAATCCTATGGTATTTAGAGAAAACATAATATGTATTATCAAAATAAAGTCTAACTTTTGTCTTCATATGTCTGCTTATTTTTAAAAAGTAGAAAATCAGAAGAAATATTTTCATAGAACAGTGGTTGCCAACACATTTCAACTAGTAAAGAAACATTAAAGATTATTTATGTTGATAACTTAAAAATGAAAACATTACACACACACAATAGACACACAAAACACAAATAATTAGTCACAATTTAGTATTTAAATAAAAATATTTTAGTTCCTTACAATCTTTAGGATATTCTTAGAGTCTTCCTGTATTTAAAACTGAATAATCGCATGGCTATTCTGTGACCAAATAGCTTCCTAAATTTTGCCTAAACCTCAGTATATACAAACTCTATAACATGCCAACGAGTTCAAATCAGAATAGACATATCTGAGTATGTTTAGCGAGACAAAATGGCATACAATGAGAGCCCATGACTAAAATATCTAACATACCAGTGGCTGGACTTTTCCTTGGCCACCATGCTCTCTCTGCTCCACTCTTGCTGTCACCACTCTCCCCGGTTCTGTTGACAAATGGATGCATTCAAGTAAATTAACTGAAACACTGTGATAGGGTTGCCATGTTCCAGTGGAAAGCCACATAGAATGACTGGGCAGCATAAATTGGTCTGGATAGGTTTAAAGAAAATACAAAGGTGAGTGAATTGGGGGAAAGGTTGGCCCTGGGAAGTGTGGGTGAGGAGGATGAAAATGATCAAAACAGTTTGCTTCTCAGAGAGGTAATAAAGTAGGTCCCTAGAGATTAATGTATTAAAAATTGTCCATGATTATACACAATAGACATGATGTATGGTGTAAGAAGAAACATAGCAGGATATGCACAACTGTTAAAGAATGAATTAATTTATGACAACAGTTAAAAACAAGATACCGGCTTGAATTAAAGATTGCTTACAGAGATATTCAGGCCTGAAAACTGTCAATTTCCCATTTAGCACAAACTGAATTGCTGCTAAATAAGTAAATGTATGCGATGCTGGACCCACAAAGGACACTTCCAATCATTACTCACAAAATTACATGGAATGAAATAAGAAATTAAATAGTAATATATACAACTTCATTTCCTGACAACGTTACATATTGGAAGGTCGATTATCTTCTTTATTTCCCGAAGAACCACTATTTTAATTGAATCAAAACCCACACTTCTTCCCTGTTTTCCTTTTTCCCTGATGCTTGGTAATGCTTCTCATCCTTCGCTCCTCTGCTTTCCCTATACTTTGTGATGCCTTACTGCTGCTCCAGTACCACTGCCTTGAGCAACTTCACTGCTTTAGTGGAAGAGTCCATTTCACATGTGCAGAACATGGATTAGATGTTGTTCTTGTATAGCCACTTAATCTACTGCATGACAGAAATGCACAGCTATCTTTATCCACTAGTGTTGTCTTGATTTATGTAGCTATTTTTTCAAAAGGCTACATATAAAATAAAGATTTTACCATTCATTTCTAGACTTGTATTATGTTTTCTTCTCTGATCCACTGTGTCAGGTAAATGACTTAGATTCTCTTTTGTTGAAGAAAGTGCAGAGAAAATCTGTGAAAAATTAATATTATAATAGGGTTGAACATCCTTCTATATTCTGGCAAAACCCAAAGTTTCACATTGCAAAGCAATGAGATGACCAAATAAGGGAAACACTTATCAGAATTCCACATTTTTAAAGAGAAAACCTTAGACATGCTACCTAATTACAGTCTAACTTTTGTCTTCATATGGCCATTTACAATGACAGTCAACATAAAGGCCACCCTAAATATAAGAGTCACTGTCAAAAAGGTTACATTTAAATTATCATTAGTAGTATAAAATTTAAACACTGTAAATACACAACACACAAACAATACCTCCACCTATGCCAAAATTTATTTGTAGCTTATCAAATTAAAATCACATCATCATATCTGTTAAACTCTCATCTACAGCCAAGTAACTCACAATTTAATGTAGCATAAACACATTATCTTACTAACCATGTAGGAAGACTCAGAAGTCATGGCTACAAAAATTAGTAAAACTGTGTTTCTCACTTTGTAGGCTGATGGTCAGAGATCAACAATACCTTACTGCTGTCACAGAAATGTTAATTTAATATACAATGTGATATTAAATCTCCAAATGGAAAATAACCCCTAATCAACACAACAGATACAATAGAGTATTAGCCAATTACAAATGTGAAAACATTTTCAAAATTAAATAATTGTGACTAATTATTGTTATAAGAAAAGTGTATCAGTAATTTTATTTTCTTATGATTTCTAGTTTCAAAATAGAACAATTTTAGATGAACATCTTAAATTTAAATTTAACATACCAAAGTTGGAGCTTTTTCATTCTTATTTTTCCACCCAGCATTCTCTGCTAATGTTACTCGGTTTTTTGTAGCTGATAATAAACAAAGACATTTTAACCAATTTTAACTGTGACACAATGAATCATACTGTCAAAAATATTACGTAGAGATAAGTACAAAAGATTAGATACAGCTAAATTAAAATTTTAAGCTCCAGCTTCCTAAAGAATATCTTCAATAGTCTAACCATTTAGTTGATGTTTTATTTAGCTTTTCATGAGGTACTTGTGATCACGTAAGACTTAAACATATCCCATGGGACAGACATAAAAATGCACCAGGTTCAGAGAACTGAAGCATTTCGTGTATTCACCTAAGAATTAACAAACTCAACACAAAAGAAGCACTCAGACACATTTAAAAAAAACACCACTGAAGTATTCACATTGACAGTGTTCAAGCTCATGACTACTGTTACTTTTGCCTATCATATGTGAACACAAAATTATCCAAAAATATTTTGTTCACTTCTTTTTTCTTGTTTTCCTTGGGAAGACTGACGGCTATAGGGAGTCTCCATTGTTCGCTATGTTTTCCTAGGAGTTTAGGCATCCCTATTTGGAGTTCTTTACTGGTCTCCTTTCTGAACATTAATATTTCAACTAATTCTTTCATAGTGTAGCTAATTGATAAATGCAGAAGCTCTTAAGCCATTTTAGTATTCAGAAAGTCAAGCGTCACCTGGCAATTATTTATTGCAGTCCCACTAAGCGCTAGAGATTGGGTTTATGTCCAGTCGATAGGAGGATTTGGGGACAGATTTCCATCAGGGAAGTCTGGAGCGAGACCCATCATTTAGTTTTCGTGTATAAGAGGGTGAAAATGGGAAGACAAAACAAAACAAAACAAAACAGACATAGATGGAATTATAGGGGAGAGTCAATACCAGGCTGGTATTAAAAAAATAAACAAACAAACAAAAAGAAAGATGAACAATTAAAATGTAAGAGTGAGGACAAGTTCAAGTTGCTAAAGGGTTATAAACAACTTATAAACACTTGGAGATTAATAGTTTAATGTGCTTTGCAGCCATACTGTAATCAATGTGGTAGAAGAGAAATATTAGAAGAATATACGTATATGTTAGAGAGTAAAATTTGAGACAATGACCGAAAGTAAGATGATACAAGCTTGAATTTAGAGAATGTTTCAAGAAATAGTCAGCAATCAAGTTTCCAGTGTAAAATGAAGTATTACTCAGTGCATCGGTGTATAAAAATCCTGCAACCCTGAAATACTCCACATTGCTCACTAGCTGGAAAAGTATGTGAAATTAGGCAACACACATCAATAAGTGCATACTTACACAGTGTGCTACACCTCACTGAATATGCTTAATTTTCTGTCTCAGGGGATTCTGTTTTATGTAACCCACTTAGGTGATTTCTTTAGGATGTCCCTTTTCTCTAGTGGGAGGAGTTATTGGAGAATTACATGGCAGTTCATTAAACACAGACACTGCGTGTTCTTGATCCCAATGCTGAAACTAAAGCAATAGCTTGTAGAGAAGAGCAGAGAGAACAACAGTACACATATCTGGAAACAAGGGTATGCTAGATGGCATCTGCCTTTCCAACAACTATCTATAAACTTTGGGAAAGCCACGCCCTTTAATAACTAGCCCTCAGAATCCTTAAGAGGCACAGAATTCCCAAGTGTGTGCTGTAGAGTGCAGAGACATACATGCAAAACTCACAAAGAGAAAGGTAAAATTTTACATGCTATTTTTTAGTCGTTTGTAAACCATGTCTTTCAAATAACTTTTTGCCAGCAGGACATTTGAGTTATTAATGCCAAAGTCTTGCCTCAGATTTCAGGAATCAAGGACTGAGGAACAAGTACATGGTAAATATTTTATGTATCTTAAACTACTTGTTTCCTTGGTGATGGTTACTCCATATTACTTGGCTGTCATGTTCTTCCAGCTGTCTTTGCTAATGCTTGATTTAGATGTCAATATTCTATTTTAATAATGGGCAGTCAGGTTATTGACAACAATGTAATGATCCATCTTTATTTCATATGTCATAGAGTTAATCATAGAAGCAATAATCTAAAAAATGGTGCATTGACCTGAGTATGAAATTCCTTTTGTAATAAAAAAAAAATAACCCCACAAACAAAAAAAGTTATATATAAAGAAACAAAGTAAACCAGAAATTGACAACTATTTACTAGGGAGTTGAATCCTGGTGGCTAACTTAGTAAATAATAAACTGCTTAGATTTGGGTCACCGCATGTGTGTGTGTGCTTGGCACTTTCAGTGTTCTTGGGCTATGAAAACAAAATGACAGAAGTACTAGTAAGAAAATACAGGGAAAAGTCTTATCTAAACTTTTAGGAATGGTTTTCAGAATCAGATGATGATTCTATTAAACATGAGCAAAGGCTAGACCACTTAAAACATGCTGAGTGGTGCAAAGAAACATGCCCCTGAGCAGAGGACACAACCGACAGCCTGTGAGTTTACTGCTTCTGTGCAAGCCAGTGGAAATCAACTGAAGGCATATATTTACGCAAACACTACAGTGACTTCATCCTATTAGACCATGAATATTTTGATGTTGTTGTCCTTGTCCTGTAGTTTAATAAGCACAAAGAAGTGATGGGAATGACATCACAGGAAATATACGATGCTCTGTCACCAAAGACACTTCTCAGAATATTATTTGTCCAGCAGGAGTATATTTCACCCAAAGGACAAACCTAAAATTGCAGAACTGTTGATCTCCAGTCTGGATTCTGTCATTGTCCCCAAAGAGAGGCTCATCAAAGTGAGAATCTATTGTCACTCTATTCCCTTCTGAGCCTAATCCCCTGGCCCCATCTCTCAGGTTCACAACATCAAAACTTCAGAAGGAATTACTCATTGAATTGTTCGCTCTGTGCTTGATGACTCCACAGCCCGTCAACTTACCTTTGCTTCTCTCTTCACTGCAGTTCTCTAATTTTGTCCCATATGACATTATCTTCAGAAGCGGCCTGTTTTGAGTCATTGATTCCTATTCATGTATGACCGAACACCTATATTTCTACGTAAGTCAGATGTAGTTCTGTGTGATGGAGTACTAAAATGCTTTGTGCCTCTCCAAACATAAGACGGAGAAGATGAATGACCACACTTGTTTGTAAAGTTATTTAAAAAAAAAACCCAGGGTGTCCTAGAACTCATGGAGCTCAGGTTGATGGTGAACTCACAAAGATTCTTCCATCTCTGCCTTCTGAGTACTGGAATTAAAGACATGCACCTGTACGGCCATGGCATTTGTGTTTTCTTTAAATAGTAAAACACTAGATTTTTCATTTCCTGACAGCTCTTTGCCTGTACTTCACTTTCTAAAGACTTTTAAGGTTCTTCAGTCTCTTGTACATTATATTTTCATATGGATTTCCCATTCTATCTGAGTGCTGTGACAAAAATATATAAGAGGAAACAATTTAGTGAAGAAAGGTTACTTCTGAATTGCAGGTTGAAGGCACACATTCTGTCATACTTCAGATGAGTCGGAGAAGGAGCAAGATGTTGACCCTGGATCCTCAGGTAATAAGTAGAGAATAAGCAACAAGCATGTCTATGACATATAAACATCAACGTCTGCCATTACCAACAAGCTGTCTGCCAACGGGAAGGATGACAGCTTTCCCAAGTAGGCCACCTGAGAGAACAGTTCACAGAAGCCTACAGAGTGCATTTTACCTTCAAACGAGATTATGATCTAGCCCCCATAGGACATATCAAGGTGCAAAATGCATTCATTTCAATTCCTGAACTCTTCCCTGTCATTTTCAAAAGTCCTAAGTTTCTTCTGAGACTCAATAAAATCATTTACGTGAGCCACTCTACAATCAAGAATACAACTGACATAATTCCAACACATAAAAGACACAGAGTAAACAGCTTCTTACTCAATTGGAGGGCTAGAGCGTACAAGGAATGTTTAAACTAAAGCATGGATAAAATCCAGAAAAAAAATAAATCTTGCACCCCTGCGTTTGGTATATAGGGCTCAGGATAGAATCATCTGGGCTCCTCAGGGCTTAGATAAGATCTGGTGCTCACAGTACACACTGATCTCACTTTAGCTGGCTTAACTCCATGCATGTACTCAGATTGCCTCACCAAATGCCTCACTGTTCTGACATCTCCAATATTCCCAAATCTGAATTGAAAGTTGAGTTTCACCATCATTTCACACAACGGATATTCATGTTCACTTTGCAAGGACTCCTTACTTTTCGTAAATGCCTCAGTGGATTTCTGGATCCATGATGCAAGACTGTTGCCCCCTCTCTTCATAGTACATATTCCATACATGTGGAATCTGTATTATATAAATGAGTAAACTATGCTGCCAAGCTTTTTCCTATTTATTTATTAATTATAACTTATTCATCTTACATCCTGATTGTTATCCACTCACTTGTATCTTCCTGTTCCCACCCTCCCTCCCTCTTCTGCCCTATTCCCCTCGCCTGGACCTCTGACAGGGGGCCCTCCTCCCCTGCCATGTGACCACAGCCTATCAGCTCTCATGTGGATAGTCTGCATCTCCTTCCTCTGTTTGCCTGCAGGACCTCCCCACCTAGGGGAAGCAATGAAATTGTGGGCAACAGAGTTCATGTCAGAAGCAGTCCTCCACTCTCTCCACAATCTTGAAGAATGAGCTGTCCATTCCCTATATCTGAAGAAGGGTTCTAGGTTCTCTGTATGCATTTTCTTTGGCTTGTGCATCAGCTTGTGCATACTCCCCCCCCCCCCCGCCGGGTCTAGATCCACTCGCCATTTGGAATGCCTTTCCTCAACAAGATACACATCTAAACAATCCCACCCCAATCTGTTGCTCATCTTTCACCATAGACTTTGATAAGTTTGGTTACAATGATGTCACAAGATGACTTTTTTTATTCTGCTTTGCAACTTCCCCTGCTAAATACATTCATCTATTACTGCTAAATTCAGAATCACTGGAGTGTCAAGGGCATGGGCAGAAATCAATCAGTCAGAACCTTTGCGAGAATAAAATCCATATAGCTTATAGCCCAGATCTCTATATAATCCTTTCTCACTCTTGAAACATCATAAGCTGGGGGCATACAGGGTCTTCATTTCCCAGGAAAGTGGTTCTCAATCTATGAGTCATGATCCATTGAGGGGTTGCATATCAAATATCTTGCATATCATATATTTACATTTATGATTCCTAACAGTAGCAAAATTATAGTTATGAAATAGCAACGAAGTAATTTTCTGTTTGGCATCACCACAACATGAGGAACTGTATTAAAGGGCTGCAGCATTAGGAGGGTTGAGAACCACTTCTCTAGACAAAATATCCATCACCACCCAATATCCAACCATAAAGCCTCTGTAAGATTTCTAGTTCAAAGTCTCAAAGGTTTCCACATTCCTCCTGTAAACCCTTTCCAAATGCCAAAGAACTGCATGGTAAGATTCATCACAGCAAATGCCCCCATTTCTATGGACCACTTTTGTGTATGTATTAATTTTTCCATAGCTGAAATGAAAAAAAAAAATAGGGTAACAATCAACTGAAGGAAAAAGAAATGTTCATTCTAGCTCACGGTTTGAGGGATATATTCCATCGTGCCAAGGAAGCATGACTGCTCAAGTTATATTCCACAGTTTCTCTACAGTGATGAACAGATCATACACTTAAGCTTGCTTGTTCAGGGTATCACACACTAAACCACAGCACACCATTCCCTGGTGTCTGATATTCCCTGCACTATCAACAACATTCTGACCATTGACTTCCATGTCTCTATGAGGTCACTATGCAGAGGTTACACCACTGAATGATTTACTTAATAGTTCAGCCAATTCAGTGGCACACTCAATTGGTTAGATAACTGAATTAGGTTTTGTTATTACCCTACTTTTCCTTTAAGTTATGATATAAGAAATAGTTAAGTAGTTTTGTCTACTAGAATATATTCAAAGCCATCCTTCTTTAAATAAACGTTCTATCAAAGGCTACCATTAAACTTTAGCTCGTACCTTCCTTTTCGCCATCTGTCACATTTTTCTTTCTTTGATGCTCACTTGCAGCTAAGTGATCCACATTGTGCCTCTGTGGAGGAGATTCAGAAATAGCCTGGAAAAGTAATTTTGAAAGTGGGTTGCACAAAATCACCTTTTACTTCAAGGAGATTAGAATGTCCCATTGTAAAGTAATGAGGTGAGATATCAAAGGAAGCATTTACTGGATTATACATCATTTGAATAAAGAACCTATTATTAATTACCTAAATCAATTCTATGTGTGGCCTTCATATGGCCAAAAGAAAACTTGGACTAGGGTAATAAAACTTGGAAGACCAGCAGGAATGTTTTTTATGGAATAGTAGGTGTCAAGGATATGTTAACAAAGAAAGAAAATTTTAAAAATATCTTAAAAGCAGATAATTTATGTTAATGTTTGGAAATATAAAGCCAATGCACATACAAATAAAGCCTTCACCCATGGAAATTAACCCAAAGTTCATTTGTAATGTTTTCAAATTTATATCAACACAGCAGATATATAGAACTCCAGCCTTTAATGGAGACACAAATAAATACAAAGAGTGAGGAAGCATTTGACTACCAAGTATGAAAACTCAAACTTATGAGAATCTAGTATTCCTGCCATGGATGCAAACAGAAAATGGGTATATATTGCTTCCTAGGTTGATGGTAAACTGGCATCCCCATCTTAGTTTTAGAACAAAAACAATATCAAAGATTAAAACATAATGTAATGTCATGAAACTTCCATGGTTAAACTTTGAAACAAAACGATTCCTTAATTTATAGAAGATGAAACTAGTGTTAATGAAGATGAAATGGAATAGAGATATCAATGTGCGTGTGTTTCATAACGTAGGCACTTCTAAGCAATGATCCAGCATCTTTGCTGTTTGTTTAATGATATTAGCTAAACACCACAGACTACAACAAGCTAACAAGCCTTTGATGTTCATAATCACTGTGGGCATTTACTTAGTAACTCGTTTAGTAATGGTAACAGTAAATGAATGGACCATATTAAAGAAAATAAATGAAAATTGGCTCCAAGGAACATAATTTGTGAAAGCACATTCTACATTGCATTC
Source organism: Acomys russatus (assembly GCF_903995435.1). Classification (NCBI taxonomy): domain Eukaryota; kingdom Metazoa; phylum Chordata; class Mammalia; order Rodentia; family Muridae; genus Acomys; species Acomys russatus. The sequence goes on along the minus strand of NC_067160.1, from coordinate 18,116,253 downwards.
TCTAGAGGAAAGAAAAGAGGGTATCTTTGAAAATTACAGATTTATACACATTATTTTAAAATTGCTAAAAGTGAGTTTAAGCACTTAGAATAATTTTGTGCACATGTTGCTTTGAAGGAGGAGGAGGGTATGCAGCAAGAGAAGGCTTTGAGGTTTAATTAGCGCTTATATTTTTTATTAAGACAACATCTTACAAATAGCTCATTTTATGTGCATAAGCTTTTTAATGGCCTAAGTTGTAACGATTTTCATGATAAAAAAAAATGTATTTGAGTGTCTGTATAAAGTGTTCAGCTGATAGAGGGCTGGATGTTTCTGTAGAGAACCCAGGTTTTATTCCCAGCACCTGCATAGTGGTGCTTAACCTCTGCAAACTCCAGTTCCACATGGAATATGCTGCCCTCTTCTGGCCTCTGTGGGCAGTGTATACATGTAGTGCACTTAAATACAGGCAAAACACATACACGTCAAAATAAAATCTTCTGAAAAAGTAAAATTTTTGAATAAAGTTATAGAGAATAATAAAAATGTATGTTGGATGTTCATTATACAACCTCCTGGAAATATTAGAAAGGATATTCAGCCAATTCCCAACTTGGATAATGTTCCAGAATGTACAATGAGTCTTAGTGGCAGGCTCAGGGATCATGGTGGGAAAGGGGACAGAGAAATGGTAAGAGCAATAGGTAGAGGATGACTACAAGAAAGCAGTGTGGACAAACAAGGGCGCTCACACAGATGAATCCACAGCTTTTGAGACAGCCTGCCCATGACCTGTGCAACTACAACAGATAAAATCCCAACATGGGGTGGGACAGGTGGGTTGACACAAAGTCTCACCTTTAGTTAAGAACTATTGGCAATTGATCACTGCTAAGAGAAAAACAGTAAAATGTTTTTAAGGGTGTGATCCCTGTAGGTCAACCGTGCTCCGGTGGAGGACCACACATCCAGCAGTCTAGGGGCAACGTCAACTTTTTTTTTTTTTTTTAAAGGAGAACACAAGGTTGATGGGAAGTGAAGGGATTTGCTCTAGGAGGAGTTGGTGGATGGAGGAATATAGTCAAGATATACTTACCAAATTCCCAAAGAAATAACAAAAATGCATTTGCAAAAATGAATGAATAATGTGGAGGTAAATAAAATTGAAATTGGATTCATTAAAAACAAGAAGTGGAGATACTATACATGTAGTATTTGAAATGATCCAAGGACCCACTTTTACATTTTTTCTATCCATCTTAAAAGTAGAAACTATGACCTTTTTTTACCCATCACCTGTCACTGGGTTATTTCCACAAGGAAAGAAGCAAAGATGAATAGATGTGACCATTGTACTCAGTGTGTCTACCGTCTGTCTCATGCCATGGTGGACACAATCTGAGTCCCTGAAGCACAGCTGAGCATCACACACAGCACTTAACTCTCTCACAGAATTCCACCTGCAGTCACTGATGGAACCACAAACTTCTTCAATGTTCTTCTGAAAACCTCGAACCTTACACAAAGAACCATGTTATGATTTACAAGTGTTCTCCATGTCATGAGCACTCATGTTGGTTATTCTGTGCTTAATACATATCATAAGGTCATATAAAATCAGTAATATAAAGGTGCAATGTTTAAAATGCAATGTTTATGCACTTGGAAGATATGGGAAATCTTCAGGAACGTCCTTGCCACAGAAGGAAAGATCAAGTTTTTATCCAAATTTGCTCAGGCTTTAAGAATATGTTTAAAATCATAATGAGCTAAAGTACTTTAAAGTTAAATGCCAAATTGTGACTAATTGCACACATCTATAATAGTGTCGCAATTCATGCACTTATATTACCCTTAGCTACACGGTCAAATAACAATGACATTTACATACCAGTGTCCCCAGTCTTTCATTGCTCTCCTGTCCTTCTTGTAGTTTTGTTGGTGTCATGACTCCTATGTCCGGCTTTGCTGATAAACGCACATATTTCATTAAAGCAAAAATTTATGACATCACATATTAAATGAAAGACATAAATATTAGTTCAGATGTTTAAACATACTAAAACAAAAGTTGAATTTTTGTACTGATAATGAATGGACCGGGTCCTAAAACCTTTAGATGAAGCCTTAATCCCACAGGGAATGGTTTTCATTTTGTAATTATGTAATGGGCGTATGCGTGTCTGTATGTATCACTCGGAGAGGTTCCAGTTTGCCTCAGGTTATGTTGCCATGACCTATAAAATACTATCTTGAGAACCAAACCATTATTGTACACTAGCACTTATTCAAGTAGGAGTCACTAGTAAGGTTTCTAGTTAGTTTATAATATTCAAACAGGACTGCATGTTGAAGTACTCCCATGTTCAATGCCTCCCCAACAGCGGAGAGGAAAGGAGGAGTGCAAATCAGTGCCCATCCTGACTTGACATAGTTAAACATGCAATCATTTTATCTCTCCTGCCTTTCCGGTACTCTGTTTTTCATCTTCTAAAGAATTTCATCATTTTCCTCTATACAAACTTTTTATGATTTCTTTATACTCTTTGTGCTCAGAAACACCCTGTCTGTACTTATTATGTTTTACTACTTCTCAGATATTACAATATCATCTATTGAGCAATTCAGCAGCTTTAGTGCCACACTCAATTTCAACCTTTGTGGAAACTGGGTTAGATATCAATCTTATTAATACTTAACATTCCATGTGAGAAACAGGTAAAATCTTTGTTTAGTACAATATAGTCCCCCCCCCCAATTTACTTGAGAATGACACATAAATTAAAGATCTCACCTTTCATTTCTGAGATTGCTTTATTTTCTGTTCTATGATCTGTGGCCATAGCCAAACAAGTCACATCTTTTTGTGGAAAAGGCTCCGAGACAATCTGTTAAGTTAACGTAAAGATGAGTTGAAGAAAACATTCTGCTCTTTTCTAATATCTGAAAACCTCATTCAAAAGGGCTGAGGCTGAAAAACACAGGTGGAATGCACGAAGGCTGCCGTTCGTGCTGAGGTCCTCAGCCATGCTTTCTAAGTCAAGTCTAACTTTCATGCTGATATCGCAGCTGGAAATAAAAACCACACATCTGAAGCATTTTAAGAGACAGGAAACTGATAAGAAGTAAAGGTATGCATAACATTATTTGTTAAAAATTTAAAGAAACATTTGTAATATACACTTGTGAAAATAAATGCCAAAGATCATTTGTTGTTTTCTGCAAATTACAGTCACCACTCCATCTATGAGATTCCTACCTATAACGAGGGACATTTATAACAACTCCAGACAGTTAAGAAAGCATCCCTTCAGTCATCTCTGGGGATTTGGGGCAGTGTAGTATTATGGCCATGAAAATTAGCAACAAAAAATTATTTCACTTTAAATACTTATGGTGAAATAATTTTCCCATCTTAGTGCTATAATAAATATGATAAGTAAAATGTATAAAATCACATAAAATATCTAAACTAAACACAAATTACTAACACTCTGATTTCATAGGTGAAGAATCTGATTTTAACAAGGTTAATACGGGAAGGATATTTCAACATGATAAATGTGCAAAGTCTGTTCTATGTATTTAACAAGTATTTCATATGTACAGGCAAAACCCAAATAGCCCTTTTTGCGTAGAATCATCTGATGGCTCTTTCAAAATCTAATCAATAAATGTCATCTACTTATGAGCAATACATGTACCCTATCAAACAAAACAAATGTAAGTTGTCAACTAGGAAAGTACTTTAGAACACAAAACTGATGTTCTTCTCTCCCTAAAATGAGGAGATTCTGAAACTTACAAATTGAAACTAACTTTGACTAGATCAGTGGATGAGAGAGTCACAATTAGAATCATTTCAGTGACAGACATTGTAGAAAGTAAGAGTCTGACTTATCTACTTACTAAAGAGACTGCATTTTAATCTTAATTAGCTAGTGTGTTGGTGAGTTTATACCTGGTAATTATCATGAAATTATCAGAAGATGTTCGGAAACAGGATGAAGGTGATGTTTAGTTTTGAATACATGAAGACATTCAGGGTATATTAAGAAATATGAGGTGGTAAACTATTTTAAATTAAATATAAAATTATGACCATTTATTCTGTATAATAACCTGACATGTCATTTTGTTTGTCTATGTTCTCTTGTTGAACAAAACAAGATGCCATCAAATTAATATTTACATACCAATAACTGAACACCTCCATGGATATCATGTCTTCTTTGTTCTTCTGTTAATGTCACCCCTTTGCATAGATCTGTTGGTAAATTCATATATTTCTGTAACATTAACTATGAAGCAAGGTCAGTTCAAAGCTTATGTAGAAACAAATGTGAATGTTTAAACAGTAATAACAAATGTTGGATTTTTATTTACACAAGTAATGCTTTCAAGGGCACATAATCTTTTGAGCAAGACTTAATGTTTTATGAGCCATGTATAACCAAGCAAATTTTTAATATGTCTCTTGGATAGGCACTAGTTTCTGTGAGTTTCAAAGAATTTAGGGATTTTAAAGATTCATCAACAAACTCAGCATAAATGAATAAGCTTAGATACAAAGTTTTAAAACACCACTGAAATATTCACAACACACAATTTCCTGTGTCATAAAACTGTATGAATAATGCACATTTTCCAATCAAAGGATATATGCATGAAATTCTCAGAAAATAAAACATTAATAGAAACTTGTTTTTCCATCCTTCTTGTGCAAACACAAATATACCCAGAAAGTTTTTTTTCATATTGCAGCATCCTCACACCCTTGGGTTTTTGTTGTTTTGTTTTTATCTTTGTTTTTGTTGGTGGTGGTGGTGGTGGTTTTTCAAGACAAGGTTTCTCTATGTAACCTTGGCTTTCCTGACACCCTGGTTTATGCCCATCAAAGACAAGTCAGCCATGGGATGTCTTACTTGATCAGCTATGTATTTCTATAAAAACTGAGATTTCTATTTTGGAAGTCTTTTATAACATTCACTGTTTCCCTGATGTACATTAATATTTCAAGTGCAAATCAATTTGAAAGTGCAGAGCCTTTGCTAATGAATTCGTAGGGACAGGATTACTGACTTCACTCAGTAAAAGTTTGTTGAAATCATGCTACCTGCTGGGGACTGACATCACATCCGTCAGTTAGAGGATCATGGAAGAATTTCCAATAAATCAGTCTGGAGTGAAACGAATGTGCGTTTAGGTGCATAGAAGCATAAACACATAAAGAATAAATGTAAGTAGAAACATATGGAGAGAATAATTATGCTACATGATAAGTTTGAGCTAGCATCAGCTTGGGAATCTTAGAGAAAAGGGGGACAGAGGACTATGAAAAGGTCAAGAGTTCAGTCAGGTTCTAATTGCTAACACATGATGAATGGCTTTCATCCACTTAACCATCAAGATTTTAAGTGTTGCAGTCTTATATGCACTAGGTCAAAAGAATGTGGTTTCAGAAAAAAAAAACATTAGTAGAATACCCATAAATAACAGAGGATGATTTTATTTAAGGGAAAGTTCAAAATAAATGATGCATGCTGTATGTTGGGCATGCTTCCAGAACACTCATGACCCCAGTGTGCCACTGTCTGTTCAGAATAAAGCAAACTATTAATAAATTACTGTGCAAACCTAGAATGCTGGATACTACATTATTATGTAAAAAAAAAGCAGTCAAAATGTGGCTGGAAATAAATTAAACAATGCAATAAAACTCACTGAGCTGGCTGGTATGTTTCACATGCTCTGTATTAACACAATTAATCTAGGAATTTACATTGAGTGTCCACATTCTAAAGTACTAGGAGTTAGTTTATAAAGGACAAAGGAAAATTCAGGAAAAGAAAAGGCATATATTCAGCGGAAGGGAAAGTTTAAGGTGGAAGGAGAGTTCAGAAGTGATTCTACAGCCAAGTAATTTGGATTTTCCTCCTAGAATCTCACCTATAGCAAATATTTTATAATCTTTAATTACAGAGAGAAAGGATGATACAAAGTTTTTAGCAAGGAAAGGTCTCATGTTTCAGATTATTTCACAAAGTATTTTATTTTAAAGTTTCATATTAAGTCATATGAGCTGCTGTGGTGAACCATATTCTGTGGCATTAGAGCCACGAAAGCAAGTAGGAAGCTAAATAGAATAAACGCTGGATGAAGATAACCACTGTCACAAGCTGGGGACCTTGACAAAACACTTGAGATGACAGGAGACATTTCACATTCAAGCCACAGCACACTTCCGAGACAGTGTCAGTCATTCTGTGGACTCCGCAGTTCTCTCATCATTCGTTGCTAGGTCATTTGTCTACTTCATTATGTCTAAGCACCATGAAGATATAACAGTGCCTTCAGTGCATCGAACAACGCAGCTGCATTGATGTTGAGACCTGGATCACATTTGAAGCTCATCACTATTTTTCTGTTTTAAATTACCATATAAGAGTTAGGTCAGTGTCTTTGTCTACTTGTGCACATATTCACTCTAATTTAAGTGCATGGGCCATCCAAAGACTATTGAGAAAACGTGGCTCATACCTCCTGCCTCAGCACGTGTCACATTTTCACTTCCTTGTTCTATAGACACAGCAAAATGATGTTCATCTCCCTTCCCCAGCTTCTAGAATGAAGATAAAATCCGAGTTGCACAAAACAGACTGTCAACGTCTTAGGAGTTCACATTTCCCCTTTTAAAAAGGTAACAAGACTGGAAAATAGGCAGAGCACTTGTAGGATTCCAGGCTATTTTAAATGCAAATCCTAATGTTGTTTGTTCATATGCCCACACTGACTAGGAAATCAAAACGTGGATGGCCTTCAAAACATTTTCAGGGAGAGAATAACAGGTGTAGTGGATATGTCCACACATTAAGGTACGCGTAAGATCATTGTTAATGTTTTAAAAATAAAGGAGAGAGGAAAAAAAAAAAGAGCTTCTGCACATGTGCACAAAAAATTCTTCCGCCTATGAAATGAATCCAAAGTGCATTTGCACGTTTTAAAATTCATATCATCACCCACGTCTTAAACTCCAGTCTTTCACAAGCCAACTCTCAAAGTTATATAGGCAGTGAGCAGAACATTGCACTACAAGTTAGAGTCATGGCCATCTACTCTTATTTCTATGATAGCCAAAAACTGTTTATAGTACAGTTCTTATAATGGCCGTAAAATAGAGTGACCGCCTTACTGTTAAACACACACATACTAACATTCAGTTATGTAACATCATGTTAAAACTCCGTGATGAACATTTAAAGTAAGCCTATTCCCCATTTTACAGATACCCAGACTGAGGATGACGAAGATGAAATAGAATAGAGACTTCAAAACGACTTTGTTTCGCTCTCTACACTCCCATTTTTGTGTCTCTGTTGCATGTGTAACCTAGTGCTTGTCTGTATGTGTGTGTCGCACATGTGTGTGAATGAGCATACTTGGACACATGGGTTCCTGCCTGCGGAGGCCCAGGCTGAGTTCGGGAGTCTTCCTTGATTGCATTACACTTTATTCATAGGGATCTCCAAATTGAAGCCAAAGTTTACCAACAACTAGAGTCTGGCTAGGCAGCTTGTTCTTTGGTCCTTCTCCACTTTATTAGCTGTTGGGTTATATATGGGCTTTCATACCCACTTGGCACTCGTGTGGGTACTGAAGACCTAAACTGTTGTCCTCACACTTCTGTGCAGTTATGTTACCGACTGATCCATACATAAGCCAGTCCCTTATTAGCCAGACAATTTAAAAGTACTATCCAGAATCTGTACTGAATATTTAATAAATTCATTCAATACTTTGAGAAATCCAAAGACCTGTCTTTTGTTTATTAATCATCGGCTTCCTTACATCTACTTCTTCAACTCTTAGACTTTCAGATTATTTTAATGGAAAATAAATGGACGCTATTAAATAAAATAAATGCAAGATGTTAACAAAAACAATTTGTTGGAAAACCAAAAATTACATTTGGTAAAAATAAAAGAATAATAGCAAATGTTACATGTAGAAACAAATTCTTCTGTTGTACTTGGTATAATAGAATGTGAACAACTTAACAAGATTTGAGTGCCTTACATTGCTTTTAAGGTAGTGAAGGATATAGAATGAAAAGTTTCATTCCTTCTTGCATTTCTTATGCAGAGAACAGTGCAATAATTGCTTATTTTAGATAAGAAACTTTTTAAAGCCTGGTAACAATTTTGATAAGAAGATAGTTTTAATGAATTAATAAAGATCATGGAAATTTTATAAAGGAGTGTATTTACATGATGTCCTTCATATATAAGAAATGATATATATCCGAATCATAACTAAGGGAGAGATTTTTAAAGTGAAAAGCAAGCTTTAGGGATGAGAAAACCATAAAAAGATTTATTGGGACACTGATGTGTGTGTGTGCCAGGCACTCATAGAACGTCTCCTTCGCTATACTTTATATATAAAGTTTAAATGTGACTATATGGGCATATGTGCCATTGCTTCTCGTCATTCTACGATAGGAAGACCCTGTGATGAACAGATGTGATCCACTAATCCTCCTTCCAATGTGCCATCATCCTGTCCACTGCCCTGACTGACTTGCTCTCAGTCCTTAGGGTGCTGTTAATACCATACAGGACAATCTAACTACAGACTCCCACACACCCCTTCCTCACTCCACCACAAACACTCCTCTTGCATGTGAGCGCCCTTTGCTCTACTCATATACATCACGTGCTATGCTCATAAATGTTTGCGTCTTTCTAGCTTTGCTATCCTGCCACTGCGTCATAAGCCCTTAAGTAGGGTTTTCAGTGTTTAAAATGTATATAAAGTTCATATGATATAACAGTAATTTATTCAAAATTAAAATCTTTAAAAAAATCATCAAGAATGTGCCAAACCTAGTTGGATCTTACTTTAGCAAATGACTACTAAAAACTTAAGCACATAAAAATCCATATAGATGTATGTATTATTATGAGCCACCCAAGATAAGGCCAATGTATACCTACGTTAGAAAGTGCGCATTAATTTGAATAGTATTTGCTAGTTTACACCATTTAAATAAAAAAGCTAAGAAGTAGGATAATTGGGAGTATAATTTGTATAACTAAATTATCTTGTTCAACAAACAGTATTGCATGACAACTGTCAATACATATATCTGCAAACCACTGACTTAACTCTTTCGCTGTTGTAATGCCTTGTCTGCCTTGATTGTGTTGATGTTACTTCTTTGTCTGGTTTTGCTGGAAAATACACAAGTTTAAATAAATAAAGTATAATGCCATTGTAGATATAATAAAAGTATATATATGTATATATATGCCTTTTTATATAGATTTATATAAATAGAAGTACATATACACATATATATGGAAAGAAATGTTTAAAATTATTTAAAATAAAATTCAAATACATATTTTCCTAATTAATAGTTTTCTTTACCCTTAGTATTTGTGCATAAGCATGTACACACATATACATACATATATACATTTGTATGCTTATGTATGAATTGCACAGACATCAATTTGCTACAGGTTAATTAAAGATATAAAATATTTTGAGGTTTCATTCACAACTCCATCAATGCAATTTTAGCAATCAAATCCTAATAGACAACATTTCAAAATAAGAACGATGTTTTCAAATTTACTGTCGACCTCATAAAAGAAATATGAAAATAATGTTCAATTTCAACATCAAAACTATTGGTGATTTTTTGCTCATTGCACGATCACATGTATTGTCAAAATTTTGTTCACTTTCCTATGTCTCTGTTAAGACCCTACCCATTCTCACTAAGTGGACAAGAGAACTTCCGGGCCTCACTTAAAAGCCATCTTCGACTCCTCAGCAAGCTCCACATCCCAGGAAGAGAACATTTCTCAAGAAATATGGTGGTTGGCTTTGAAAAACACAACTTGACAATGACCTAAGCATCCACATGTATAACGTCACACATGCACACACACATACACACTTATGCATGCATACAATAATAAACACAGATGGTCGAGAAGTACAATTAAATAATCTTCATGTAGTTACTGGGGATTTGATCAGCCACAGATAGACTAATTGCAACATTTACTACAACATAACTCTGTGACCCTGGAAATAAGTATTTTAATAGTATCCCGCATAGATAATATTATCCTGCATTGCTCTCGTGTACCATGCTAGTCTTGTAGGCCTTTTATGATAGAACTAAACAAAGCATCCTCATGCTAACAAGAGCTATTGTTTTTATGTCAGTGGTAATATCATCTGCATACATAGGATCCCTGTAGCTTCTGGTTTTGGTGCATGAGAAGTATAAAAGGATCAGTGTGGTGATGCATTCACTGCGATTCTAGACCTCCCTTCAGCTGCAAATAACCTGTGATGCAGCAAAGATTGTGTGTGTGTGTGTGTGTATACACATGCACATATGTCATGTTTATGTGTGCTTGTATGTGACAGCATACATGCATGTGTGTTTGTATGTTTGTCTGATGTATCCAAGTAGCCATCCAACTTGCTTTTTGAAACACAATCATGGGTTGGTGTCGGGCTCACAGTGTAGGCAACAGTGACTGGGAAGTGTGTTCCAAACTGACTGGCCTCTGCATCTGTAAAGCTGGAATTTCAAGGCTGGGAACCCATGCGTCACTTTACAGGGGTTCACTTAAGCAAACTTCAATATGCATGAACAGGGAGCACTTGGAGAGTGAGCTTCCCCACCAACCACAGAACTTTAGTTTGAATTAGAATATAATGAAACCACATGAAGTACATTCTGCTAGATATGCAAGGAGCTGGTGGTGAGGAGACCATGGGGATGTCCTCTGCTCTCCTTCCCCGAAACAAACCCTCCTCTTCTGGCATATTCGTCATTTCTTCCATTTTTTTCATCTATGTCCTTCTTTCCTTCAACTTACTGTTAGCTGATAATTACGCTGCACTTTCTTTAACCCCGAATCAGCCAATGTATAGGAATTACACAACTACAAGCACAAAACCAAGTGATAGCACGAAGAGTTAATGTGAAAATCCCAAAAGGAATCTGGAAAATTGTTCTTAGCCATTTCTTTGGAACTGTCAGGCTGTTGAGAAATATGCCCAGACCCAAAGTAGCATTTACCCTTTTTTGGTTCTGTTATATTTCAAACTGTAATCAAATGTATTGTTTAGTTAACCACAATCCTCTTCATAAACCACAGGAAATTCAGAATCTCAGAGCAGCCTACTCTCAATGTCAAGTCTGCCATGAGACTAACAGGTGATCTATCAATATTGGGAATTTATATTTGATAGAAGATTCCCCTTCTAAATTATATTACTACCTCAATTCTTTTTTAAAAGTCCTATTCTTTCCCTTATGCTCACAAAATTAAAACCACAGAAGAACCAAACATTCCCGGTGGGGTTTTGAACTGGCTGTAATGCAACAAGCCCCCAGTGGTTTGGCTTTCCTCAGTTCTGTTAGGTAGGCTTTTGTGATACTAGTGTGATAAGTGGCCCATTGTTGGACATTGACTTCTATCTATGTGTACATGACAGTTCTGTATCTACCTGGTGAAACTCAAGGACAAGTCTACATGCTGCTTTATTACACCTGACACCTTCCCAGAAGCTGAAACGCATGTTTTTGCTGTTGGCACTTGGTTACATGGTAGAAGGTCACATTGTGGTTCCCACACATCCAGTGTTCTATGTTTTATTTCCTAGATAATTTCAGTGTTTTACACTCTCATCTCTACACACCTTTGCTGGCTGCTTGGTACTCCCCATACTTAAAACCTATCTCAGCATTCCTCCTTCTCCCTCCTCTGCACTTTCTTTATTTATTATGGTCCTTAGATAACTCAATACTTTGTAATATACTTAGAAATTCACTTGTGGTAGTGGCACATTAAATTTCAACATTTAGAGAAAGTAGATTATATATCTTATTTCCTTCCTTCCTTCCTTTCTTTCATATACAGTGTTCTGCCTGCTTATATGACTGCACACCAGAGGAGGGCATCAGATCCCATTGTAGATGTTTGTGAGCCATCATGTGGTTGCTTGGAATTGAACTCAGGACCTTTGGAGGAGCAGCCAGTGCTCTTAACTGCTGACCCACCTCTCCAGCCCCTATACATCATTCTTATTACCATGTAAATTGCTGTATGGAAAATAGGTCAGTGTCTTTGTGTAGTAGAATAACTTGTCCCATCTGACTCACGTAAATATTACTTACATGAACATTCCTCCAAAGGGCTGATTGTAAAAGGCAGATCATACCTTTAGTTCCTGCATTCACCGTGTTTTCTTGTATTTGGCCTGTAGTCACAGAAACACAAACCACGTCTTCCATATATGTAGGAATCTCAGAGGTAGTCTGTTAAAATTAATATAACGATAACGATGCTTAAATAGCACATTCCCAATGCATTCCATTTCAATAATTAGAGGACCAAGTATTGTAACCCAGGTCTTTTGAACTAAGAACCTTAAATGACATCTAAATCAAATCTAGTTTCTCTTGCCACATGCCCACCCACAACAGACAATACACATAAGACCATCTGCAACATTTTAAGAGAAATAAGAGAAACAAACACCAAAATTACCAGCAGTAAATATAAATGAAGATTATTTAGCACTACTTTTTAATTGAAATTTAACACTTGGGGGCAGAAGCAGGTGGATCTCTACGAGTTCAGGACCATTCTGGTCAACAGAGCAAGTTCCAGGATAGCCAAGTCTACATAGAGAAACCTTATCTTAGAAAAAAAAAATTAACTAAAATAAAATGAACTTTAAATCATACATACATTAAACTTTTCTCCTATAAGAATAAATACCAAATTCAGTTTGTGTTTGCTTGTTTATTTGTTCAGACAGGGTTTCTCTGTGTACTAGCCCTGACTACCCTGAACTCTGCTTTGTAGACCAGGCTGGCCTCGAACTCACAGAGATCTGCCGGCAGCTGCCTCCCAAGTGCTGGGATTAAAGGCGTGTGCCACCACGCTTGGCTCCAAATTCAGTTTTTATCAAATAACAATCACCACCTGAAATGTATTAAAATCCCATCTGTAAGAGACTCACAAGGTGAGGCAAGCCCTTCAGTAAAACAGTCTGATGATTAATAGGAATCTAGTTTTATTAGCATAAAAAAATTGGAAAATCATTTTACATGATTGGGGTAAATTGCATGGTCATTTTAATGCCATAGCGATGATTTTACAAAATAAAGTATACATTATCACACTAACTCTGTAAGATAACCTTGTGAATTTATCTTAAGTCCACTCAGTGGGCAGAGTAACAGAAGTTATTGTGCATCATGTACAAGAACACTTCAACGTGGTGTCATTTCATGAAATAAACTTTTCTTAAATAATGCCCAAAGTCTGCTCAGTGTATTCAACAGATTTTATTATTTCATTTGCAAGACTCATCAAGCCCTCTGTTGGGTCCTTCTGATATGTGGCCAATAAATGTCTTTAGTGAGGGTGACGATAATTGCGTGGATCTCATAAAACAAAACTTAAAAAATGTAAGTTGTCAACAAGGAAAATGCTATATGAAATAGAACTTAACATCCCGATCCCAAGTAAAATCCTAAAAAATTGTAGCTTCAAAGTAACTCTTATCAGAACAGTTGATGTCGTAGGCTATCGCTTGAGCAAAATTGTCTCCACAACAGACGCTGCTCTAAAGGAAGAGGAGGCTGTGCAGAAAGCAAAGCTTTTACTTAACTGTTCATTCTTGAAACTGCAGTTTGTTCTTACCTGGCAATGTTACGGATACAGTAATTTTCAGAAGATGCTGGGCAACAAAACTAACATGCTTTTCAGTTTTGAATCAAAGTCTCTAAGACTATACTAAGAATCAGAAGATGGTAAATATTTTTTAAAAACAAATACAAAAATATAATTGTTCCATGCAGCGGTATAGTATACAGTTGTACGTGTCTATGGTGTCTTGTTAAGCAAAGCAGCGCAGAACTGCATATTTACATACCAGCACGTGAACATTTCCATGGCTGTCATGCCCTTGTTCTGTTGGTATCATTTCTTTGTCTGGAACTGCTGATGAATGCACATATTTACATAGTATTCATTATAATGCAGTAGTGGACAACATGAAAACATTATATCTAAATAGTGAAAACTGTTTAAGCTTAGTTATAATAAATGGTGAATTTTCATCATCCCAAGTCATGGTTAGAAAACCTAACCTACAGCTGTGAATTTAGTATTTTATGTGATGCATCAAATCATGCAAGGTTTACATGTAGAGGCATATCATCCATTTGTGATACATGGATACAGTATGTGAAAGCCTTCTACAATGCTCAGAGAGAATAGCAGAGGGATAAGAAAGAAAGAGCCTCGAGAAGAGTGCAGGTAAACCTATGGTGGCGCATGTGATTTAGTCCCAGAACCCAGGGAGGAAGAAGCAGGCAAATCTCTGTGAGTTCAAGGCCAGCCTAATCTACAAAGCAAGTCCAGGGAAGACCATCCAAGGCTACACAGAGAAACCCTGTCCCCAAACAAACAAACAAACAAACAATCAAAGTATAGGTGGAGGAAAAAGAAGAGGAGCAGTAAGAAAGGATAGAACACTTGGAAAATGATTTGATTTGATGAGCAGGCAGCTTGCATTTATTGGTTGATCTTTATCCATACCACAAATTTTTTTTCAGTTTTTTAATTTTTAATTTTCAAATAATTTATTCAGATTACAACCCGATTGCTATTCCCTCACTTGCATCTTCCTGTTCCCCCTCCCTCCCTCTTTCACCCTATTCCCCTCCCCTAGACCTGTAACAGAAGGGGACCTCCTCCCCTACCATATGATCATAGCCTATCAGGTCTCATCCAGGTAGCCTGCTTCCCCTTCCTCTGAGTGCCACCAGGCCTCCCCACTAAGGGGAAGTGGTCAAACAGGAGGCACCAGAGTTCATGTTAGAGGCAGTCCCTGCTCTCCCCACAACCATGGAGAATGTGCTGTCCATTGGCTAGATCTAAACAAGGTGTCTAGGATTATTGCATGCATTGTTCTTGGTTGGTAAAGCAGTTTGTACAGGCCCCCCCTGGGTCCAGATCTGCCAGCCTTGATGGTCTTCTTGTAGGGTTCCTGGACCCTCTGTCAAACCACAACTTTTATAATTAAGCACACAATTATATAAGCATATTTATTGATTTGTGTGTGTGTGTCTTTCTCTCTGTGTGTATCTGTCTGTGTGTAGGTTCCCACGTGCCATTTGCCCACATGTGGAGGTTTAAAGAAAATTACAGAGTCAGGTGTCTCTTGCTACCTTGTGGGATCCAGGAATGAGCTCAGATCATCAGGTCTGTGCACATTCTCCTCTCCCCAGGCAGGCCTTCTCAACGGCTCAATGTCAGTTTGTTACATCTTATCATATCAGGCTATAATATTTATATTCCGTCATACGCTCTGTAGCAACAGGACTGACTAAGAAAGCCGGACACTAAAAATATGGCCAAATTAATAGGAGAAACACCCAGTGAACATGTCTGGCATGCTGTGTATTCCAGGGGAAATTGAAACCTCAGCTTCCTTTTTTAAGCCTTGTACAATTGTGTTGTTCAGGATAGCTCTAAATTATCAAGGACAGGCCAACCTTGTTCTCAACCTCTGGCTGTATAAAAAATGCAAGAAGCTCAATTTTGTCCACCTCTCCAATAATTATTTGCCAGCTTTGGACAAGACACACACATTAATAAAAATAGGAGTCACTAACTAGTGCAAGATTTTCAAGGTGAACTGAGGTATACATTTAGAAACACAAACATTATATAGACTGAGGAGATTTATTATATATATATATATATATATATATTATAGGACATTTTCTGGACTCCCTAACTGTTTTGAGGTGGTTACAGAAAAGGACAGAAATACAAGAAAGAAAATAATAACGTGTTAAGTGAGCTTTAATGGGTGGAGTTTTCAAGGTCAGATGATGAATCCAAGGAACAAAAAGAGGAAAGCCCATATGCCATTATGAACACGCTAAATAGAAAAGAGGAAGAGCCAGGACTGTGGAGAACATCTCTAGATCTATTATTCTCATTCTTTCTAGTTGATATTGGTTTCATAAATTATACTGATCATTTCATTCTCCCTTAGTTTGGCATAGTATCTAAGAATTATAAAATTTGAATTACTGGAGTAATGAATATTGTAGAGAATTTGCTCCTTGCAATAAGAAACTAAAACATTTTATTCCTCCTCTCATTTGAACTTTCCTGTTGCTCAAAACATGAACAGAGACAAAACAATATCCATCTTTCCTTAGATTCTTGTATGCCTCAAACAATTGTTCAATAGGCTCTTTAAAAGATCATCTGATAACTGCTCTTCAAACAATTTTTGATTGACAAGAACCTTTTGAAAACCTATGGTCAGGTCCAGAATCTTGGAATTGCTAAATCTCAGTGTCAGTTCTGTCATGACCTTCAGCAGTCAATGGCTGTGCTGGTTGGATTCTGTCAACTTGGTAAAAACCTAGACATATTTGGGGAAAAAAGGGTGTAAATTAAGAAAATGCTTCCCCAAAATTAGTTTGTAGGCAAGTCTGTGAGATGTTGTCTTGATTTATGATTGATGTGGTAGAGCTCATCCCACTGTGGGCAGGGGGTCCTGAGGTGTATAAGAAAGCTGACTGCGTAAGCCAGTAAGCAGCATTTCTCCATGGTTTCTGCCTCGGTTCCCGACTCGATGTTCAGAGTTCTTTCTCCGACTTCCCTCAATGATGGACCAAAGAGATAAAATGGACTCTTTTCTTCCCAAGTTGCCTTTTGAACTGAGGTTTCTGCAGCCACAACACAGGATACTAATTATATATGATTGGGGTGAGCTACCAGGAATGCCCATGCTGTTCCCGATCGTGTTATTTTATCACAGCAAGAGAAGCCATAAGATAGTGGCTGATATAGATGGCCATCTAAATTATATTGGCTCAATTTTCCGTTTCAGAATAAGATGACTTTGTCAGACTCTGTCTCTTACGTTTACAACATTAAAACCACAGAAGAAATGAACATTTTTCAAACAATTTTTGAACTGCCACAGTAACCTGACCACGTCAAAACGCACCCACTATTTATTTTTCTTCTCTCTGATTTTCTCATGTGGGTATGTAATACTACTCTGAATAGTGACCCTGGTTGGACGTTAATTCCTATTCCTGTATGACATAACAGTTATGTTTCTATTTCCCATATGAAAATTAAACATTGATGTGCAGGATGGAGTAGCAAATGCTCAATATCTTCTCCAAAGTGAAAAGGGTTGCAAATACATGCTTCTGCTGTCATGATACATAGATAATAAGCACATTAGAGATTTTTTATCTTTCTGACATACCTAGTACCCCCTGCTTCATATTTGAAAGAATTTCATTGCCCTTACACACACCCTACACATGCATGCATTCACTGGTTCCATTTTATTCCTTGGCGGCTTTTTTGTCATTCCTTCCTCTCCCTTCTTAGCCTTGCTACTTCTCAGACATTATGATGCTTTGTGATATATTTGGTATCTCAGTTTCTTTAGCAGTTCATTTGATTACATTTCCAGAAACTGCTTATACATGGCTTGTATTAAGCTTAACTTATTATGTGAGAAATAGTAAATGTCTTTGACTAGTAGAATAAACCAACTCTCCTGATTTGAATAATTATTCACCCTAAGGGCTACCCATAAAAATACAAATCTTACCCTTCATTTCCACGTTCGTGGTATTTTTTGGTCTTTCTTCTGTAGTCCTTGGTAAATGAACCACATCATCTTCATGTGAAAAAGTCTCAGAAGTAGTCTGTTAAAATTAAAATAAAATGAGCTGCAAAATATCTTCATTATAAGGATATCTGAATGACTTATTACAAAAGCAGTTTGACTGAAAATTAAGGGTTGAATGTATGGGAAACCATATCATTCAGATTGAAAATTTTAAATATTATCTAACTGAAGCCCAACTGCTGAGTTCTCATTCTTCTCACAGGGAGCATTTCACATGGAAAGAAATCTGAAACATTTCCCAGGAATCAGAATAACTGTCAACTATGTGTCAACAAGTGGAGATAAATTGAGATTATTTGTAGTGTTTTAATATGAGAATTTAATATCAAATGCATACTAATACCTTAAACCTAAAAAAATAAATTGTCTTATTTGTGTTTTGATATTAAAAATCACCATGACAATGTGTGATGCTTCCATCGGCAACAAAGCAACTCACAACAAATACTTAGAGTTTAATAAGAATCCCATAAACCAATACAAGAGCTTACAAGCATTGAGTATTTTTACCATGAAAACTAACAAAGAGCGTGTGTGTTTAACTTATTTTCTCAAGGTAAAGTACTGTTCCCATCTTGGTGTTATGATAAAATGATGATAATGATAATTAAAACATAAGGACATATAAAGTTCATTTTAAACCTCTACTTTCAGTCTTACTGCTATGTCACAGACTAAGGAACTGATGAAATGTGGCCCCACGCATGGTTACAAAGTGTAGCCGTTGCTTAAGTATAAGCCTATGAGCTCATTAGATGTTTACTATTTATTGTGTAAAATCTAAAGGCTCTATGTGTTTAGAGACATTTGCTGGTACTTTCTTACATGTAGCCAGTAAATACGTGTATCAATAACAGCAATCGACAAACAGAGAGAATCAAATAAAAACAAGATATCAATTGTTAATAAAGAAAATACTCTGGAGTACCAAACTCAACATTCCATTTCCAGAGAAAGGATAGAATTTCTATAAGTCAGAATAGAATTGATCTCTTATAAGGAGAACTGAGACAGAAAGCACTGCATCATCATTTCAATAAGAGATACTGACATGAAGGAACAGCTGCCTATGTGGTGACTAGAAGATTTTCTTATCTGCTTATTCCTGAGGCTGTATTTTGAGTTTAACTAATTAGTATGTTATTGAACTCCCACACATGAAGTTTCAAATGGTTTTCATAAGTATATTGAGCAACAAAATTAAGACCACATTTAGCTTTGAATATCTAAGAACCCCAAGAATACTTTAAGAATAATAAGATAGTAAAATATATTTTAAATAAAGAACTTAATTGGGTCAAATGTGAGGCACCAGAGTACGTGAGAAAGTCATATCCCACTCTCCACTCAACTGTGGAGAATGTTCTGACCATTGGCTAGATCTGGGTAGGGGTTTAAAGTTTACCGCCTGTATTGTCCTTGGCTGGTGCCTTAGTTTGAGCGGGACCCCTGGGCCCAAATCTGCCTGTCATAATGTTCTACTTGTAAGTTTCTAGGACCCTCTGGAACCTTCTACTTTGCTATTCTCCCATGCTTCTCTCATCTAGAGTCCCAATAGGATGTCCTCCCCTCTGTCCCAGTTTCCTGGTAAGTGAAGGCTTTCATGGGACATGCCCCTTTAAGACTTTCTCACATACTGTGGTGCCTCATATTTGACCATGTCCCCTGCAGGGGAGACCTGGTGGCACTCAGAGGAAGGAGAGCAGGTTACCAAGAAGAGACTTGATACCCTATGAGCATATACAGGGGGAGGTAATCCCCCTCAGGAATAGTCATAGGGGAGGGGAATAAGGGGAAAAGGGGAGGGAGGGAAGAATGGGAGGATACAAGGGATGGGATAACCATTGAGATGTAACAAGAATAAATTAATTTAAAAAAAGAAAAAATAAAGTAATAGGCACAGATAATAATAATAATAATAATAATAATAATAATAATAATAATAATAATAAAAACAAAGAAGAGGTGGCCGTCCCCAAGAGAAAAAAAAAAGAGAACTTCATTGGGACTCATTGTCTTGATAGTTTTGTATGTAACTGTATTTGCCTTTTTATGCTATTAAGCAAGAAAAAAAAACAGTATTGAATGAAACTCATCAATGTAATATTTACATACCCATGAGTGTATACTTTTGTAGCTCTCAAGGCTTGTTAGCTCTTCCACTGATATTTCTTCATTGTCTGTCTCTTCTGACAAAAGAATATATTTAGTTAACATTAGCTATACAATAATAATAATAATAATAATAATAATAATAATAATAATAATAAATAAATAAAATGAAGGTATTATACAGAAATAAACTGAATGTTTAAATATAGTTATGATGATACTGAATTTTCATTTTTTCCCAGTGATAATTTTAGGGCTCTTTCTATTTAGTTGAATATTTAATATATTGAGGTACACATGCTCATTCAAATGTAAATACATCACTTGGGCAAACATTAGATAGTTTGATAAAAAGAGAACTCAATGATTTTAAACATTTACCCACAAATGAGCCAGACAACATGAATTAACAAACTCTAGACACAGAACTTGGAAATATGATTTAAGTATTCAGATTCACAGTGTACAACATTCTCAACCTCGTACCAGAAATGTTGCTGTTTTTTCTATGTTGTATGCAGAAGGAAGCAAACATATCAAAAAGTTTTGTCTCTTTTCCTAACATTCTTGTTTCCAATATATATATATTATATATATTACATTTCAATTGTTATCCCATCTCTTGTATCCTCCCTCCTTCCTGCTCTCCCCCTATGACTGTGACTGAGGGGGACCTCCTCCCCATGTATATGCTCATAGGGCATTAAGTCTCTTCTTGGTAGCCTGCTATCCTTCCTCTGAGTGGGACTCTAGGTGAGAAAAGCATGGGAGAATGTTTCTACTTCTTAAATTTAGTCAGTTGTGGGAAATCTTAAGTGATTGGCTACATTTTTCTAAAGACTAGGTATCTCTAAAATGAGATCCTTTATAAATTACTTTTCTATTGTGTTTTAATAATTAAATCAAGGAAAACACAGGAAATAACTCCACATCCAGAAATCCAAAACACAGAAACACACACACTCTGATACCACCAACATCAAAACAAAAGGAACTAACAACCACTGGTCATTAATATCTCTTAACATCAATGGCCTCAACTCCCCAGTAAAAAGACACAGGCTGACAGAATGGATGCAAAAACAGGATCTATCATTCTGTTGCATATAAGAAATACACCTCAACAATAAAGATAAATATTACCCCAGAGAAAAGGGCTGGAAAACAGTATTCCAAACAACCATATGCAAGAAGCAAGCTGGAGTAGCCATTCTAGTATCTGATAAAATAGATTTTCAACCAAAACTAATAAAAATAAATGGAGAAGGTCCCTACATCCTCATCAAAGAAAAAATCTGCCAGAATGATGTCTCAATTCTGATCATCTATGCCCCAAATGCAGGAGCAATAACATTTGTAAAAGAAATGTTATTCACTCGGGAAGCAGAAGCAGGCGAATTGCTGTGAGTTCAAGGCCAGCCTGGTCTACAAAGTGAGCCCAGGATAGCCAAGGCTACACAGAGAAACCCTGTCTTGAAAAACCAAAAGAAAAAGTTATTAAACTTTAAACCACACATCAAACCCTACACATTAATAGTGGGAAACGTCAACACCTCTCTCTCTCCAATAGACAGATCATCAAGACAGAAACTAAATGGAGAAACAAGGAAACTAATAGACATCATGAAAGAAATGGACCTAACTGATATCTTCAGAACACTTCATCCAAACACAAAAGAATACACCTTCTTTTCAGTACCTCATGGAACCTTCTCTAAATTTGACCTGATACTTGGTCACAAAGCAAACCTCAACAGACACAAAAAAATTGAAATAATCCCTTGCATCTTATCAGACCACCATGGATTAAAGATGGAACTCAACAACAAAAGAAAGCCTACAAACTAATGGAAACTGAACAACTCCCTACTCAATGGGTAAGGAACAAAATAAAAAGAGAAATTAAAAACTTCCTAGAATTCAATGAAACTGAAAGCACAACATACCTAAACTTATGGACACAATGAAAGCAGTGCTAATAGGAAACTCAAAGCACTAAGTGCCTTTATAAAGAAACTGAAGACATCCCATACTAGCAACTTAACAGCACACCTGAACATTCTAGAACAAAAAGAAGCCAACACAAGAAGAATAGACAGAGCTGGAAATCATAAAAATCAGGGCTGAAATCAATAAATTGGAAACAAAGAAAACTGTTCAAAGAATGAATGAAAACAAGAGCTGGTTCTTAGAGAAAATCAACAAGATTGACAAAACCATTAGCCAAACTAACTAAAAGGAAGAGGGAGAGTATTCAAATCAACAAAATCAGAAATGAAAAGGGAGACATAATGACAGACACTGAGGAAATCCAAAGAACTGTCAGGTCTTACTTCAAAAGCCTACATAACACAAAATTTGAAAACCTGAATGAAATGGACAATTTTGATAGCTACCAACTACCAAAATTGAATCATGATGAGACAAATAAATTGAATACTCCTATCACACCTAAGGAAATAGAGGCAGTCATCAAAAGTCTCACAACAACAACAACAACAACAACAACAACAACAACAACAAAAAGTCCAGGACCAGATGGATTCCATGCAGAATTCTACCAGACCTTCTGAGAAGAGCTAATACAAGTTCTCTTCAAACTGTTTTGTAAAATAGAAACAGAAGGAATATTAACAAATTCGTTCAACGAGGCCCCAGTTGCCTTGATACCTAAACCATAGAAAGACACAAAAAATAAAGAGAATTTTAGACCAATTTCTCTTATGAACATTGATGAAAAATACTCAATAAAATACTCACAAACCAAATTCAAGAACACATCAAAACTATCATTCACCATGACCAAGTAGGCTTCATTCCAGGCATGCAGGAGTAATTTAAAATGTGGAAATCCATCAATGTAATTCATCATATAAACAAACTGAAAGAGGAAAAACCCATGATCATCTATTTACATGCTAAAAAAAGCATTCAACAAAATCCAACCCCATTCATGTTAAAAGTCCTGGAGAAAGCAGGGATACAAGGCATATACCTAAACATAATAAAGGCAATACACAACAGGCCAATAGCCAACCTAAAACTAATTGGAGAGAAACTTAAATAAATTCCACTGAAGTCAGGGACAAGACAAGGCTATCTGCTGTCTCCATAGTTCATTATAGTACTCAAAGTCCTAGGTAGAGCAATAAGAAGACCAAAAAAGATCAAGGGGATACAAATTGTAAAAGAAGAATTTAAACTATCACTATTTGCAGATGATATGATAGTTTACATAAATGACCCCAGAAATTCTATCAAGGAACTCCTACAGCTGATAAACACCTTCAGCAAAGTGGCTGGATACAAAATCAACTTAAAAAATCAATAGCCCTCCTATATACAAGTGACAAGGAGGCTGACAAAGAAGTTAGGGAAACAACACTCATCACAACAGCCACAAATAATATAAAGTATCTTGGTGTAACTCTAACCAAGAAAGTGAAAGACTTGTCTGAAAAAAAAAAAAACTTCAAACCTTTGAAGAAAGAATCTGAAGAAGATTTCAGAAGATGAAAAGATCTCTCATGCTCATGGATCAGGAGAATCAGCATAGTAAAAATGGCCATCTTACCAAAATATCCACACAATTCTTTACTGACCTTCAAAGATCAATTTTCAAATTCAAATGTAAAAACAGAAAACCCAGAATAGCTAAAACTATCCTGTACAATAAAAGATCTTCTGGAAGAATCTCCATTCCAGATCTCAAGCTGTACTATAGAGCAACAGTAATACAAACAGAATGGTACTGGCATAGAAATAGTCTCGTTGATCAATCGAATCAAATTAAAGGAATAAACCTACCTACCGACACTTAATTTTTTACAAAGAAGCCAAATCCATACAATAGAAAAAAAGATAGCATCTTCAACAAATGGTGATGGTCTAATTGGATGTCTACATGTAGAAAAATGAAAATAGACCCATATCTGTCACCCTGCACAAAACTAAAGTCCAAATGGATTAAAGACCTCAACATAAAACCAGACACACTAAATCTCTTAGAAGAAAAAGTGGGAAAGACTCTTGAGCTCATTGGCACAGGAGACAACTTCCTGAACAGAAAACCAACAGCTCAGACTCAAAGATTAACCATCAATAAATGGAACATTATGAAACTGAAAAGTTTCTGTAATGTGAAGGACACTGTCAACAGAACAAAATGACAGCCTACAGACTAGGAAAAGATCTTCACCAACCCTACATCTGACAAAGGGCTATTATCCAAAATATATAAAGAACTCAAGAAATTAAACACCACCAAACCAAATCATCCAATTAAAAAAATGGAGTACAGAACTAAACAGAGATTTCTCAACAGAGGAATATTGAATGGCTGAGAAACACTTAAAGAAATGCTCAACATCCCTAGTTATCAGGACAATGCAACTCAAAATGACTCTGAGATTCCATCTTATACCTATCCCAATGGCTAAGATAAAAAAAAAACAAAACAAAACAAAAAAAACTCAGGTGACAGCACATGTGCGCAAGTATGTGATGGGAGTGAAAACTTGTACAACCACTTTGGAAATCAATCTGGTGCTTTCTCAAGAAATGGAGAATAACTCTACTTCAGGACCCAGCCATACCTCTCCTGGGAATATACCCAAAAGATGCTCCACCATACAACAAGGACATTTGCTCAACTATGTTTAAAGAAGCTTTATTCATAATAACCAGAATCTGGAAACAATGTATATGTCCTTCAATCAAAGAATGGATAAGGAAACTGTGGTACATTTACACAACAGAATACTATTCAGCTATTAAAAACAAAGAAATCTTGAAACTTGCAGGCAAATGGATGGGACCAGAGAAGATCCTCCTGAGTGAGCTCATCCAGACCCAGAAAGGCATGCATGGTATATACTCACTCCTAAGAAGAAATTAGCCACATAATGCAGGATAACTACACTACAACACAAAGACTGAAACAACCAAGGTCCATGTATGATGTGGACCTAGACCCTCTGCTCAGATGTAGTAGCACAGTCTCCTTGTGGGGTCTACATGTGATGAGTAGGGACTACTTCAGACATGCACTCTGGCCACCAAACTTACATCACTTCCCCCTGGCAGGATAGCCTTGCCAGGCTACAGAGGAAGAAGTTACATGCAGTACAGGTGAGACTTGATAGGCTGAAGTCAGATGTTAGGAAAGGAAGGCTCACCATTCTGAGGACTAAGGGAGGGAAGGAAAGTGAATGAAGGAAGGAGGGAGGTCAGAAGAGAAGAAGGGGGGAACACAATTAGATATGAAGAATTTAAAATGCAGAACAAGCAGGTAACTTATATTACTAATCCCACTATATAGGAATAGCTCTGAGACTGGCTGAGACATGAATGTCTAGGCAGAGACAATGCTTCTTTTGGAAACAGAACCACTATGAATTACTGTTAGATGCCATTATTTATATGGCATGAATGAAGATTTACATATGTCATTTTTTTCCTGCTCATACAAAGAGCAGAAAACCAGGCTCAATTGATCTGTGCATCATGCACACCTTATACATTCATAATTTTAGGACTGCATAATGCTTGTGAGAAATTACATGCTTTCAGAACAAAAGAACTAGACACTGACATTGGATCAGACCTGACAGCATGCATTTCTCCCAGCATACTGGACACTGACATCCTGTATCCTTCATGTTCCAGCACCTGTTCAAATGCTTTAATTTCTGTTCCTCATTAGAGTAAGACAGCTGCCAGGACACTTTCGAAGAAAGCTTCCAATACCAATTAGTACAGCACTTCAAACTGTCCCACACAGGACGCTAATTAAGCCTGGATTTTCTCAACATTTAAAAACTGGACAACAAATGCTGTGCCACCAATTCCCCAGTTTTATTTGGGCCCCTGCAAAGGTACTATTTGTCCCAAATCAACTGGAAGAAACCATAAGAGAATGATTCCCCATTTCCTTTAAGGGGTTTAGGTAGGTTTTTGGATGCTTTCTTGGGCTATACAGGGTTATTATCAATGGGAGTGGGTTACAAGTTATTATTGGTCTTATTTAGAGAGAAAACAAGGTTAGACTCAGTGATGTCTCTCTTTTCATTTATCTTACATTCTTAGGTTTGGAGATAGGAGTTGAGAAGAAAGAAAGGGGAATATAGAAATATATAAGGATGAGAGAACAAAAAGTAGATCAGTGAATCTGCTCTTCAATTTAATGCCTCAGTTGTCACTCACAAGGTTATTTTTAATTCACTGGTATGGAATTTTGCATATAGACGCAAAATAAGTTTAATTCTAGATATAGTGGTATAAAATTCGAATGTAAAACTATTCTTCACACACTATATATGTGTGTATATATGTGTGTGTTTGTATATATATATATGTATATGTATATGTATATGTATATATATATATATACTCTAATATGAGGTATTATACCCATATAACTCAATTATAATAGAAGGCTTACTTCTAATACTTTGAAAGTGCTATTTCATGATGTTTAGGATAAATAAGTTATACAAGTTAATTGTTAGTTGATCAAATCATGGTCATGTCAATTGCTAGTCTACTTTTATCACAAGAATATACATCTTAGGTGTGGCAGATAGATATGATTCTATAGAAAGATAAGGTAGGATAATTAGATGAGGTTTTCAAAACCCCAGAGACATACAAAATATGGCATTTAAATTTTTTTTATTTAAAGACTCCCTAACAATGAAATGGGTTAAACCTTGGCAACACCCAGCCTAACTCAAAGAGGATGATGAGCATCAAAGAACCTCCTTATGGAGATGGCTTCAAATGTGGCCAACAAGCCACTGGGCAAAATTCTGCCTAAAAAAGGGAAAGCTTGGATGCAGGCAGAATTGACAGCCAAACTCTGCCTAGACAGAGTAAGCAAGTCTTCAATAGTTCCTGTCTCATACATATGTCTGTCAGATATATAGGGCCAGAAGGCTGAAGTAAATGCTCCAACTTTATAGAGAGTTTTGGGTGACTATTCAGGTAGCAAACTGTCTCTGTCATCTTCCCATTTGGAAAGTCACTAACATGCACTCCCAGACTACTCAGGTAATCAAGTTTATTTCTTCTCAAGTCCCTGATGGAGTTAAAGACCAGGTAGCTTAGTTTTACAATGAAGCCTAGTTGTTCAGGGGTTAAGATGTTTTTAGGTCTAGATAGATGTTTTAAGTTGATAATGACAGTATGTGATGGAGATTGATTTACATTCAGAATTTTAGATGCACCAAGATAGGAAAGATGTTTTCTTCAAGGCTGTCAAATACAAATAGCCAAAACACTAAGAATGTAACATTTATATAATTCCTGATTGTGCCATGTTTATTCTTGTTATAGGTAGTCTATTGTATATATGTAGAATAATATAAATGTATATGTAAAAATGTAAAAAAGAAAAAAGATTAAATAATTTTACTTGTGTATATCACTTGGTAATGGATGAGAAGGGACAACATTTATGTCATCTTTGTGTAATAAGTCATTATTCTTCTTATTCAGTAATTATTGGTTGAAGTACTGCTAAATAGGTGTGGGTTGGTAATTACACACTGTTGATGGAAAGCTCAGCAATAGATTTCCCACTGGTAAGCCTGGACTGAGGTTTAAGTCAGGTGTATAAAGCCTGAAAATCATGAAAACACAACAGAAGAAATAGATAGAGGGATGTTTACTCTGAAATATATGACATGGCGAGGAACAGACATCACCAGCATGGTAATGTGGATGAAACGTGGATACAAATGAAAATCCAAAGTTTGAGGATTAGACCAAATTCCAATGGTTAAAAAAATTAACAACACATTTCAGATACTCAGAGAACGATAGCTATGAAGTGTCCCGTTGTCATGCTTGCACTTGACGTAGATCAGTGCACGCATAGGAAGAAAGCACGTCAAGGAACGAGCACATGTGTCACAGGGTACATGCACTGAAGATACAGAATGAAAAGAAGACTGAGATCTGAACTAGACACTGTTCCCAAAATGTTCATGACATGAAATCTTGTGATATTTGTATTATGTGGTGGATGCAAAGATGTTTTTGTTTTGATTCCTGGATTGAGATGTGAAGCAGACTTGTGTGAGGGTGTGAGGATATGTGGTGTTTGTCTGCTAGAAGAGGAACTGCTTCTTGTGGGGGCATGGTCTTTACCAGCTGATAATCATGCTGGTACAGACTCTGAGAGGAGATATGTATGAGCCCAAAACCAGAGGCTTGGCTTTTTGGTTTTCGCATCTCTTCCTATTGTTTGGCTGTTCATCGCTCTGCTTTGAGATGCTTCTCGGAAGAAACTGTCCAGACAACACGTTGAGGTTTTGGATATCTGCTGCTGCTCTGATTCTAGCTGCTGTGGTTGCAGTCACCTTTGCTGAATTGCTGGTTTGCTTTTTAACAGGTCTGCTGGGATCCTGACAATGAAGAGCGATATTGCTCCAAGGAACTGAGTCTAAAAAGGTCTGTTTCCCCTGTCCGCATTAACCTCTTTTTTCTTCTGTGTCGGGTAGGTGTGTTGTAAGGGAAGTTTAAGCATTAAGGAACCACAAATAGAGTAAGTTTGTAAAAAAAAAAAAAAAAATCAAAGCCTACAATATTAAGTCACATGATCTGTGAATGGACCTCATTCTGTGACCCAGTGCAGACACACAATGTCAGGTGAGCCACCTGGAAGAAACACTGAACATTGATTTCTAGTTGCTTGTGACTGGTCAACGATCATTGTGAACTGTATTTGGGGAACGATCCAGATGGATTTATGTTTTTTAAAAAACCCCTCATCTCCAGTGCTGTGTACATCTTGTAATTCATGTGCCAGTATCAACAAGGACATCTGAATTATTGACAATTTCTTTCCTAAGAGTTGGGGTCAGAAAAATGGAAGACTAAGAATAAGACACATATTTCACATTTCACACTGCGTCTTTTCGCAGTATTGATATTGCAAATTACCTGTTTCACTTGTGCTTTCCTGCTTGCTTACTACTGCTGTGTAGTCAAGCAAACTTTCTCCAGGCTGTATGAATGTTGAAAGAAGAAATTTAGTGCTTATTTTTATTTCATAAAACATGAAGTTAATCTTATTGAGAACTATGTGGCATGTACTACCTTGAGTTGAGGAGGATACTCCTTTGGAGATCCTAAAAATATAAAGAGGTATAGAACCAGTTACACAAAATCCAGGCAAAGTAATTCATTTAATAACACAATAGTAATAAGGAAGCGAAGCTTTCCAAGTGGCTAACTTGGAAAATTGTGATCTACCTATATTTTGGGTTTTGGAGATAACTGTTTGCCTCCTTTCATGGTTTTAATTCATTGATTGCAAAAAACAGGAATAAAGATTAGAAAAATAAGGATAAATGTAGGATTTTTCAGAGTGTAATGAACATCACTTAGGAAAATACAAATACACCACTTTGGACATGCTGAGTGGTGCAGGGGGATATGATCTCTATCAGATGACAAATCCAGGATCTTGAGGAGTTAGTCTGTGTACACTGATGGAATCGCCAGTACATATTTATTTACTGGGACATATTAGGAGCATCCATTCTGTCATACTATAGCAATGTGTCGTGTTACTCGTTTGTTCTGTGAGTCAGCAAGAGCAAACAGATTATGAAAATTGCATATGAGGAAATGTGTGGAGAATTTTATCAACACTTTTCCACTAACTGAAAAGATTGAAGGTATACTCAGTCCTATGAACTCTCTCTTTCCTCTCCCCTCTCCCCTCTCCCTTCTCCTCTCCTCTCCTCTCCTCTCCTCTCCTCTTCTCTCTCTCTCTCTCTCTCTCTCTCTCTCTCTCTCTCTCTCTCTCTCTCTCTCTCTCTCTCAAAATAAACAAGGGGTTCTTTCACTAGATTAGGGATCTAGTATTTCTTTATTAACTCATTTTAAAAGATAATGAAAACATCATCTGAATGCCAATAGTCCTTTCAACTATATAATACACTTGATATCTAAGAATTAAGGGGAGGATCAAAACGATGCAGCTCACCACAGCACTAGCACTGTTCTGTTTTCCAAAAACTGCACCTACAGTGACTGAACTTTGAGCTTAGATATAATTTCAGTGAATCCATTGGAAAGAAATTTTCTTGGGTTTCCTCACCAAGAATTTCAAATTTAATCTACATCTCCTGCTGTCTTTTACATAGAGATTAATTTACTCTGAGCAAATTATTACTACAATTATTTGTCTTATTATATTAATTTATTCACAAACACATTCTGATTACTGCATTCATTCTTATTCAGCAATATGTGTATATTATACAACTGCAATTGGAGATCTGCTTGATAAGATAGAGTATTAGGATGCTGGGTCCAACATGTGCCTAAAATTTTACTATTTATTATTATCTCTTTGCAACTTTCATGTTCCCTTCAAATGTGCCTAAAACTAAAATCAATACTTATCTGTGTTTTAGTTCAGCTGTGTATCAACATAGTAAGCAGTGAGTCATTGCACAAATCTTGATATCTACTCCTGAGAGCGTGGTTGGTAGACTGGTAGCTTCTTTTACCCAAAGACATATCTGAAATCCTAAAGCTGCCGAATCGCATAGCCAGCATGATTATGATCCCCGAGAGGATAAGAGGGAGTGAGGGTAATCAAAAAATCATCCAAATCTGTCTCAATTGACTCACTTTTTCCATCACACCTCAATTTTCCAGAGGAGGTGGGATCAAGCATAAAAATCATACAAGACCAAGATTATTTGCTTTCTTCATAGTTATTTACTTTCTTTATAAAAATGATGTTAATTCTTTTAGAATTTCATACATTGTATTTTGATCATATTTATCCCTTTCCCTTAACTTTTTATAGGTCCACTCTCTTTATTGGTTATCCAACTTTATGTTCTTTAAAAAACTTTCAATCAAAACCAAATTGTGCCACCAAAATACTCTTGGGTATGTGTCCACATATCACCTTTTAACTACAACACACTTCTTCTATGGTTTCTGGTGTGCCTGTACTCCATCCATAACTGTCCTCACTTGAAGCCATGTCCTCTCTGCATTGTGTTGTGATTAAATACCCTCCCCCTCGATCTTACTGTGCTTTGTAATTTATTGAACAATTCAGCTGGTTTACTTACACAAGCAGTTGCAATTTCTGCTGAAACTGTATTAGAAACCAATCTTATTACCATTAAACTTCTTTAAATTAATATATATAAATAATTGTATTTCTTCTTTCATATATTGGTCCTGATTTAAATCACTTTTCTATCCATGTACATCTCATAAACATAGCTCACACCTTTAATTTCTCCACTTGTAATATTTTTTCTTCCTTGATCTGCAGTCCCAGATAAATGACTCACATCTTTCTTCTGTAGAAGACACTTAGACATAAGCTATGAAATTTAACATAAAAAATGAGTTGCACAAATGGCTTAGAAAGTTAAAAGAAATTAGAATTTGTCATTTTAAAAGCAAAAGATTGAAATTAAAAAAGATTTCATATGACTCATGTTATTGGAAAAGATGTACATCATCTGAATTAATTCTAAGTTTTGCTTCATTGGCATTGAATAAAAATGAGAAGGCCTAGAAGGCCATTGTAACCATTTTCATAGAAAGAACAGTAGGTGTCAAATACACACTAGTAAAGAAAGACACAATTAAGCTTATTTGTGCTAATATTTCAAAATATAATATTGTACATACATAAATAATATAAATAATATATCTCACCTATGAAAATCATTCTTAAAAACATTGTATTTCCCCAACAAATTTGCCGGAGCACACATATTACACCACTGGCTTTAATAAAACAAGTCACAAATGAGTACAGTGTAGATAGAATTCTACTACCAAGGAGAGACACATGGGAACTTAGAAGTATTGCCACAGCAACAAACAAAAAAAGTGTATGTCCCATTTCTTATTATGATAATAAAATAATATCACCATCGCAGTGTGAAGTTAGTGAAAAACAAAAAGAAAAACAGAGAGGGCTTGAGAGATGGCTCAGTAATGAGTAATTCCTGTTCTTGTAGAGACTTGAGTTTGATTCCCAGCACCCTCATGATGGCTTGCAGTGGTCCTTATCTCCAGTTCCGGATGATCAGGAACTCTTTTCTGGCTTCTGCAGGTACTAGTCACGTATGCAGTGCATATACATACATGCAGACAAAACACTCAAAGACATAAAATAAAAACAAAATCTTTTTAATGAGGCCCACGAAGTTGGAAGGGAGCTATGGGGGCAATAAAATCCAACAAGATGTCTCATATTGCTTCACATATCTGTATTGATTGCAGAAACTTTTTAATATCTATAGATAAGAACCTTACCTGGAGTATAAGAATCTTAATGTGTATAGTACAGTAGACAGATAATAATAGCAATGTATTCACAGTGAACCATTTAAATCATCTTAAAGAGAATATCAAGCCTACTTGTCAAATATCACCTAAACAAATAACTATTTTAAAAAAGTTTTCTGCAAATGCAATCTCTGCGGATATGTGGATAATATGAGGCATCTTGTTAAGGCCATCAGCAGATACAACACATGTAGTGCCTAATAACTTGCGTAACATTTGAAAATGTGTGTCCTTTACACGGAGGTAAACCAGAAAGCTATCTTCATAGGTGAAGAAAGACACCCTCATGCAAAAGTGCACAATAAGCAGTCTTGATAAACAGCACAGTAAGCTGTTTGACCCCATTTTCTACATCTCATGGAAAAATAATGAAAGACATCCAGGACTAATGGAGGTCTGCCAAAGAGCTAAAAATGATGCAACATTAGCATTGGGATCACTGATTGTTAATCAGAAAACATAAATCTTTTTTATTAATTTTTCTATATACACTTATATTATTACACATATATACAATAAACTACCTACAGTAAGAAGAACCATGAAACAATCAAGAGTTATATAAAGGCTACAGTCCTAGTGTTTTGGCTATTTGTATTTGGCTGCCTTGAAGGAAACATCTTTCCTATCTTGGTGAGTCTAAAATTCTGATGTAAATTAATATCTATCATATCTCATCTCTATCAACTTAAAACACCTGTCTAGACCTAAAACATCTTAAAATCCGGCAAACTGGCCACAGGGCAAAATGCCATTGTTTCTGCCACAGATAGAATTCTGCCTAAAAGTGGGCAAGCTTGGATGTAGGCAGAGTCAGTGGCCGAACTCTGACAAGACAGGGTAAGCAAGTCCTCAATAGTTCCTGCCTCAAAAATATGTCTGTCAGCTATATTGAGCTAGAAGGCTGAAGAAGATGCTCCAATGTCATAGAGAATTTTGGGTGACTGTTCAGGCAGCAAACAGTCTC
Source organism: Acomys russatus (assembly GCF_903995435.1). Classification (NCBI taxonomy): domain Eukaryota; kingdom Metazoa; phylum Chordata; class Mammalia; order Rodentia; family Muridae; genus Acomys; species Acomys russatus. The sequence continues at coordinate 18,083,054 of NC_067160.1, read as the reverse complement.
TGCCACCTTGTCATTTGGGAAACTGCTAACCGGCACTCCCTGTATACTGAGGTAATTAATTTTAATCCTTTTCAAGTCTCTGATGGGCTTGAAGACCAGATAGTTTAGTCTTACAATTAAGCTTAGTTATTTAGAGAAAATATAAATCTTGGCCCACTGTGAACGACTGCCCTTTAGCATCAATCCAATATGTCTGTGGTCACAAGGTCTTGCTCAAAATTCAAAATGCTTAATCAGAACTTGTGCCCTTAACCCCTTAGCATGTTACAGGACTTATACACGTGGTGGCACATAGTGGCACAGGTAATTTCAGAAAGACGTGTGGTAACAGTAGAAAGGAAGCTTATCTCCAAAATCATGAGGATTCCAAGAAATTTTAAACAATAATGAGCTAAATATGAGGAGTAGTCAATGGCAAAGGCTGGTTCCTTAACAAATGATACTGTAGACGCTCTCGCTGCCCCCACAGAGGCCTCTATGAGATCACAGAGTTTAAGTTTCTATCATGGATGGGGATGGGACTCTCAGTGCTCCACCCTTAGCTGATGGGGGAGAAAAAGTCACTACTCTTTGTGGTAGGAATGGCCACCGGCAGGTTGCCTAGGCACCAATGGATGACTCCTTACATGTGCATATAGGCAGCACTATTTGGACTTAGTGATATATAAAAAATAAAAGATATGCAGTTGAGAGAAAGATGGAAGATATGCTAGGGAAGGGATCTATCTCGAGAAGGGGAGGAGGAAATGGATATGACCATCGTGCACTGTATAAATGTGCAAATATTAACAAATTAAAAAGCTACCAAGAAGAGACTTGATACCCTATGAGCATATACAGGGGGAGGAGGTCCCCCTCAGTCACAGTCATAGGGGAGGGGAGTCAGGCGAAAATGGGAGGAAGGGAGGAATGGGAGGATACAAGATATGGGATAACAATTGAGATGTAATATGAACAAATTAATAAAATATATTAAAAAATAAATTAAAACTAAATAAGCATAGGTTCAAAACAAAAAATAAATACTAAATGCTGACGAGTTATTTTCTAGGATCATCTGACCAGGTAATTTTATTTGCTTTTGCTAATTTGTTATGCAGAAGAGAGCTGCGTGAAATGAGAACCTCAGATGAAATCTTTACATACCACTGACTCTGGGCTCTCGAAGCTGCAATCCCTGTTGTGCTCCTCTATGGACGTCATGTCAATGCTTGCTACTGCTGATAAATGCATGCATTAAAGTACAGTAAAAATATAATGAAGTGATGAATAAAGTGAAGATATATTAAATAAGTAGAAATGTTTTAAATTTAGTTCAAACAAAAAATTGAACTATTATTCCCCCAATTAATGTTTAAACTTACTCTTAATTTTTAGTTGAAGCTATAACTCTTTTTAAGGACGGCTATTTTACTATTTATGTATGTGTATGTCTGTAACCATATATATGTTCCAATACTGTGAATTCCAATATAGGCCAAAGAGGGCACCAGGTCCTCTAGACCTAGAGTTATAGGGAATTCTGAACCACTTGATTAAATTCTGGTCCACAGAAAGAGCAAGTGCTTTAACAACTGAACCATATCTCCAGCACGGAAGATGTAATACTTTTTGGAGATACTTGTAATCATGTAACACACACACAAACACACACACACACATTCCATAATGTAACTTTTTACAGACATTAGTTTGCTACATGTTAAACAAACATAGTGATTTGAAAGCTTTATCCACAAATCCATCAGCTGAACACAAATGAAAACACCCTAAGAGAGAACAGTTTATACTTTCATTGCAGTGTTCAATCTCAGTGCAAAACAGACTTGCGTTTCCTAAAAGATACACACAAATACATAAATGTTTAAGAAGCTCATAACAAGAAACTTGATATAAATATTTATACATTTTATATACTAAAAAGTATTTATATATAAATATATAAAATGTCTCCTGGTTTATGACTTTCTCCTTCCATTTGATACTGGCTTTATAAACCATGTTGAGGATTGCACTCTTCCCTATTTAGCAGTAGTATCTAGAATTATACAGTTAAAACACCAAACTAAATTAGTATCACAGAAAATTAAAATGCTGATCCTCATAAGAAACAATTTTCATTTGGATTTTTTTTCTGCTGTTTAGAAACATGCTCAGAACTCAAATCAATATTTATCTTTATTTAATTCTTTTATTATATTTAATTAGTTTATTTATTTGTTCACTTTATATTCTGATTGTAGCCCCTTCCCTCCTCTCCTCCTAGTCCCACCCTTCCTCTCTCTTCCCCCATCCACACTTCCCTGTTCCTCGGAAAAAGGAAGCTCTCCCACTAACCCACATACCCCACCTCATCAAGTTACATCAGGACTGAGCACCTTCTCTTCCCTGTAGCCTGGCAAAGCACTCTTGCCAGGAGGGGGAGTGGTCAAAAAAGCAGCCAACCAAGTCCATGCCAGAAACAGTCACTGCTCCCCTTACTAGGGAACTCACATGAAGCCTGAGCCTCCCATCTGCTACCTAAGGGGGCCTGGGACCAGTCTATTCATGGTCCTTGGTTGGTTTTTCAGTCTCCCCAAGTCCCTCTGCGCCCTGGTTAGTTGGCTCGGTTGGTATTCTTGTAGAGTTCTTGTCATCTTCAGGTCTTATCTTAAACTATCATGCAAAGAATCTTTAGGTAGATCTTCTTTTTTAATTTATTTTGAGAATTTCTTATCTTATTGTGGTAGTTATGGTATTCTATCACACGTCTTCCCTCTTCCAATACCTCCCACGTTCCTTCCACTTGTTCTCAAATCCATAGCTTATTATTCTTTAATTATAATTGTCACATATATATTTATATATATTATTCTCATTCCCAGAGAGTGTTTAACCAAAGTCTTCTTGGTAATCCAAGGACAGATGCAGAATGCCAGAGCTGTTGAACTGCAATGCCAATCCATCACGGTCCCCAACAGGGGATTCAACAGATCTGGGGATATAGGATCAGTACGAATTCTCCCTTTAATTCTATTAATCCTCAATTTACCTTTTCAAAACCCAAGCCCTGCCTCTCACTTTCATGCTCCATACATTAAAATTGCAGAGAAATCACGCACTTCCAAATAGATTTATTTAAACTGATCATGATGCCATTGACCACCTCATAGCTCATTCTGTGTTTTTTTTCTTCTCTCCAGTTCTCTTATTTTGGCCTCACTGAAACTGCTGGGAAGTATCCATTGTTGCAAATTATTGATGTATATCATACCTGCTACCTCATGAAAATTAAACATAGTTCTGTTTGGTGAGGTAATACAACACTGAAGACCTTCCCAATAGTGATGAGGATAATAGTAATAATGTCATAAGCTCTGTTACCTGACACAGTTACATTTTCAAAGATCACCTGCTTGCTGGCATTTCTAGAGCTATTTAATTAATCTACTAAAGAAGGTCATTATTTTTGTACATTCCTCTATACTCTCCTCTCCTAGTTCCTGTCAACTTTCTGGCCTAAACAAATTTCTCATAACCCATATGCTGCCTGTTTTCATTATACCACTTCTCAAACAACAACTTATCATCTACTGAAAGCTCAGCCAGTATACAACTACAACATGTAGAGACTGGATTATACATAACTCTTGCAACTATTTTAACTTGGTTAACGTTACAAGGTGTGTATGTTGCCCTCTCGAGCACATAGTGCCTCCAGATTTACATAACTGATTCTTCAAATCTCCATACATAAAATAGTAGTCTTACCTTTCATTTCCATGCTCGCAATGTTTTCTCTTTCTTGACCTGGAATCCCAGCAAAATGAACAGTAGCCTTCTTCAGTGGATGAGGCTCAGATATAATCTGCTAAAATTATAAAAGTGAATTGCAGAAGAAAGCCTCACGACTTTTAAGATGGTCTGGCTATCTCAAATCGGAGGCACTGAGATACACAACTTCACATCACAGTTACAGAGAATCTCATATATATTATTTAAAGTGAGTCAGACTTTTGGCCACCAGAAACATCGGCACAGAAAAGAGAATATCTGTCAGGGAAACATTACAAGTAAAGATACAGTCAAAGCTATCTGTTAACTTTCATATGAAAGGTATACTACATACGCACACACACAAAGCCTTCCACAAAGATGAATTTCATTTATTGTTGTTGTTTCAAAGAGATATCAGGTCCCATGTGTGTTTAATTCTCATGCATTACAAGGAAACTCACACATGAGTACTTACAGCTGGGTGGCATTCTATTAATGAAGAGATTTTGGAATCTGATACTATTACCATAAAAAATATAAAAACAAAACTTATGCATTGCAACATATGCTTATGTTAAAGTAGCATAGTCTTATGTTAAAATATGATGGTCATCTTACTGTTATCATAAAAATTATAACAACCATACGTCATATTAAGTTTCTGTGGTAAAGGTATAAATCAAATCTTAATTTTATTTTATAGATGGAGAAACTGAGGCTAAACTGAGTAACACAAAATGACCATCTCAACATGGTTGTGTTATTCAATACAATACATGAATATATACCATGTACAATACAAAACCCAACAAGCATTATGTGTTCAGAGGCAACTTTTGCTATTTCTTATATCTAGTCAATAAATATCATTTGGTAATAGAAACAACAAATAAAGGGATCCCACCACACAAAACAAACACAAGTTGCTGCAAAGGAAAATACCCTAGGATATAAAGTACAATATTTAACTTTGAAAAAAATGAAGAAATAATTTATAAGTAAAAATCAAAACTATCTTTTATAAGAATGAATGCAAGAGTATCAATGTTGAGACAATTTATTGTTTGAAGGAAATGGAGGACATAGATGAAGCAAAAGTGGTATTTAGTTTCTAATACATGGAAACTCTAAGAATAACCTAAGAATTTCAAGGCAGCAAAAAATGTTGTTTTTTTTCAAACCAAGACAGTGTCTCTGTGTGGCCCCAGCTGTCCTGAAATTGGCCTGGCCTCAAACTCAGAGATCTGCCCACCTCTGCCTTCCAAGTGCTAGGATTAATGGTGTCCACCCCATGCCTGGCTGTAAAATGCTTTTTAAATTAAATAAAGATGGGAACAACTCCTCCACAGCGTAGTATGACAAGCTATTAGTTTTGCCTGTGCTGTCTTGTTATACAAAACAATTTAAATATTTACTTACCAGCGATGGACCACTTTTCTGACTGTCATGTCTCCCTTGTTCTTCTGTGCTTGTCACTTCTTTGCACAAAGCTACAGGTGAAGGCAAATATTTAAGTAATACTAACTACGGTGTAGTTTCATTTTATGAGTTGCTACACTAAAGAACCCTGACTAAATACATAAATAAAATGATTATATTACATATGTATATACAACTAAACAGAAATGCCACTTAGTTATAAGTGTTCATATTTTAATAATATTTTCATTTACTCCCTGAGGAGTCCATGCCTTATACTTTTATCACCCTCATTCCAATTTTGCAGTTTCAAGGACCCTTTATATTTAGTTGAGACTTAATAAGTTTTGAGATCCTTATAATCATTCAAGATTTATGTATATCTGTGGACTGGATGAAAGTTCACCCACAAATCCTTCAAGTTAACATTAATAAACAAACCCATATTGTGCTCAGATTCACAGTATGCACTCTTCACAGCCTTATAACAAGAGTTTGGATGCAATGTGTATATTCACAACCAAAACCACCATTATATTTTGTACATTGACTGATTACACACACACACACACACACACACACACACACACACACACACATAGTCTTATATTTCATTTTTTGTTGCTATGATTAATATGCTGGCACAAAGCATGTTTTGCATCAATTTTTAAAATAGAAGTTAGTTATGATTTCTAAGGTTTTTTTTCCCAGAAATTTGTAGTGTTTCTCAGAGTGGAATGCTGTATCTGAGATACTTTCCTTGGCTCACTATTACTGGTTACTGTCATTGTGTGGAAGTCAAAGTGGCAGGAACTTGAAGCCACTAGCCACTCGACCAAAGCTTAGAGAGAATCAATGCACACATTCTCTCTAAATCACTGCGTGTATGCTTGAATTCAGCTCCATTCCCACTCTTGTACAGCTCAGGGTCACATTCCTAGGGAATTATGTCCCTTACGTGGGCAGGACCAGCTATGTAATGTAATCACATTAATCCCCCCACAAATACATTCACAGCAAAACTGACCTAGACAACTCTCGTTGAGACTCTTCCCATGTGAATCTCAGGTTAACACAACTAGCCATCACATATAATTAAAAGCTTTCTCACACTTTCTTCCTCTAGAAAAATAGGCACCTCTAATGTGGGGTCCTTTATAATGTGTTTTTCTACTTCACATTAATACTTCAACTGTAAAAAAAAAAAATGACTTTGCATGTGCAGATTTTGAGATGATGAATTGGAAAGGAGAAAATTTTAAATTGTGTTTCTTTAAATAGTCTTTATTTGTCATGATCATTAATAATTTACTAATAGCCCATTAAGTGCTAAGGACTGCATGAAGGCATGTAGGCAGTTTCCAACAGTTAAGCCTGAACTTAATCTAAACTTTGAGATTGCATAAATAGAAGGGTGGAAATTGTTAAGAAATTCAGGAGAAATATGAGGTAAAATAGTCATGTTTAAAACATATGAATTATTGGGGAACAAGAACCACCTACTTGGGGATATGAGAGAAAAGTAAAGACATGAAAATGCAAAGTCACAGTGTCATGACAGATGCTGATGATTAAAATTTTATAAACCACACGTAAAGGATTAGTGATCAGTATCGTATGGTCATATCGGTACTAGTTGGAGAGCAATGTAACAGTGTAGAGGAAGGACTAACAGCAGGGTGTACATGCGTGCCACAGGATGTTTTGAGACAAAAGCTCACAATAAGGTTGGGCTTGAACTAGGAATCATTTCCAGAAACACTTAACACTGTTGATATCTAGTAGGTATATAATTAATTATTACCTAATCAATGTATTACTAACTGGAAAACCTGGAAGATACCATTCTGATTATTAGGAACCTGGAGTAACCAGAACCTGGAACCTCAGCAGGAGCCGGAGCCCTGAAGCCTTCCCTCAAGCAGTTCTCTCTAGCAGCTTCTCCAAGTGGAGCGATGAACAGCCAAAACTATCCCAAATTTCCAAAGGCCCTGCCTCTTGTTTTTGGCTCACATTTATACTTCCTCTCATCATTTGTTCAAGGATGTTTTTCAGCTGCTTAATCACCAATCTCCCCCACATGGTGGTTTGACTTCTAAGGGGATAAACATCTCCTGTTCTCTCACAAGTCAGGTCAAAGTCAACATCCGGTGGTTTTCCTTAGAAAACACATCCCTTGTTTGCTGAGACAAGGCATCTTATTGGTCTGGATCTGTGTCATTGGGCAAGGATGGGTGGGCAGTGACTTTTACTATCTTCTTGTCTTCACCTCTCTAGATCTGGGATTACAAGGAGTGTACTCTGCTCTTTTTACATGTATTGTGGTGATTAAGCTTGGGTTAATATAGTCAGAATAGCCTAATACATTATATCATAGAGAATTAATAGGCAGGCTCTAATAAGAAATTAAAATATTTTATTCTTTCTTACTCTGAAACTTTCATCTGATTTGGAGTCATGCTAAGATTCAATATTTTCTTTCCTTGCATTGTGATGTATCACACCATCACTCAGTGGTCCTTGACAGAGATCGTTGAAGACCACGCCTCAGAAACTATTTATTCAATGAGGGGACTCTTGATTAAGCAGTGACAATACAGAATTCCAGAGCTGCTCATTTCCAATGTCAATTTCATCACAGTGACACAACAAATTTGACAATCCATGGTCAATATGCAATCACCTTCATAGTTCTATTAACCTCAATTTACCTTTTAAAAATCTTTCTGACTGTACCTCACCCTCATGTCTACAACATTAAAACTGAAGAAGACATCACATGTTTCCAAATGTACATGTGAGCTGTCCCTGGTGAATCTGACCACTTCACAATGAGCCCTGTGATTTTCTTTCTCCAGTTCTCATATGTTATTGCATATGACACTATTTTGAGAAGTAGCTGGTGTAAGGCATTAATTTTTAATCTTGTATAAGCGACTGCCTGTGTTTTTCTTTACCTTAGAAATATCGAATATGGGTCTGTGTGACAGGCAACTACAGTGCCCAATTCCGTTCCAAGATGGAAGAAAGAGAGGAATGGAAAGTGTGTTTCTGCTGCCTCTACACAGCAAGACAGCAAGCTAATGGAAAGCTTCTCTCTCTCTCTCTCTCTCTCTCTCTCTCTCTCTCTCTCTCTCTCTCTCTCTCTCTCAACAATTCTGTAGCCTGACATTTATTTTTCAGAGAGTCTGGGCATTTTGCACATGCCCCTGTACGTGACATCCTCAGTTTGTGTTACTCACTGTACTTAATACATTTTGTGCCATTCATCACCATGTATTTTCTCCATTTCCTTGTGTCTTCCTACTCCTAAGATATCTTGAAATTTTGTAATACTATTCTTATTACCATTTTCTTACTGTATGAAAAATAGGTAAATATATTTGTGTGCAAACATGAATTAGCCTTCCTGGTTTATATAAACATTTATTAAAAGGTCATTAATAAAATATGCACTTTACCTGTCAATTCTTCTCTTGCCATATTTTTGCCTCTCTGATCTCTGCTTCTAGTTAAGTGGTTCACATCTACCTTATGTGGCAGAGGATCTGAGAAAGACTGTTAAAAGTAATAGTAAAAGTGAGTGGCAGAACATATCCTTCTCCCATTTAAGATCTGAATACCTCATTCAAAAGCTCTGAATCGGACAAATGAGAAAAGTATGTATTGGAATTCATGTCATTCAAACGCGCTAGATATATATTTTATAAACCTAGTAACTTTTGTCTTCATGTGGTCACTAATAATGAAAACCAAAAACTTTCTTAGAGAAACAAGAGTGGTTTTAACAATATGTCAATAAGGAAGTATTTGCTTAAGATTATTTGTTAATAATTGTGAAAATTAATGGCTATTATGTTGCATATGTCCATATATAGGAACTATCCCTTATAGAAATAAATGCCAAAAGAAATTTGTATTATTTTCTATTTAAAGTCAGCATCACTAATGTGTTAAATGTCCGTTCATAGCAAAACTGCTCACACATGAATACAGTGAGGAGCATTTTGGAACCAAAAATAAAAATTAATGAGAGTCTACTATTACTGTCATTAAAAAAATAGCAAAATAAAAGTGTGCCTCCCTTTATATCCTCGTGGTAAAATAGCATAGTCATCTTAAAAATATAATAAAAGTGGTAACAGAAATTAAAATGCATAGTATCATATTAAATCTCGTGTCAAACTTCTAAATTAAATCGTATTTCCTTTTCATTGGTGCAGGAAATGGTGCTAACATGGCCATGAAAATGAACACTCTAACATGACCTTGTTTCACACCATCTCCCTTTAAAATAAAAATTCAATAGCTGTCCTTTAAATTGAACAGATACACATAATATATTATGTAAAAATGTTACAGACTCTGTTTTTAGAGGCTTTCTGTATTCAATATTTAGAGGTGTGCAATCTTGTATTTCATCAATAAATGTAATTTAGTAATGGCAATGACGAATACACAGAAGTTGTGAACAAGGAAAACACTTCGGAATACCAAAGTCAAGGATTAACTCCAAGAAGAATTAATGAATATTTGTAAGAGAAACAAAGTGAAATTCATTATGATTTAGTACAATGGGTGGATGGATACAGAAGGGAATTAACCAATTAATAATTTCAAAGAGATATTCCTTTGAAATGAGAAGAGGATGTGAGACAAGAAGCAACTTAACTATCTGCTCAATCATGAGACGGATTTGGATCTGGATCTGAATTTTAAGAATAAATTTAATTATTATGTATACAGTGCTCTGTCTGCATGTACACTTGCAAGCCAGAAGAGGGCATCAGATCACATTACAGATGGTTGTGAGCCACCATGTGGTTGCTGGGAATTGAATTCAGGACCCCTGGAAGAGTAAACAGTGCTCTTAACCTCTGAGCCATCTCTCCAGGCCCTGGATCTTAACACTTTAGTATGTTATGAAGTTTATGGATATGTGGATTAGGCAATTCTTAGGAATAGATTTTGCAACAAAATAAAGAGATTTGCTTTTAAATACAAGAAGAATCTCAGAATATTCTAGTTATAAGGAGCAAAAAATATTTGTATAGCTTGTGATCTAACATGCTGTTTAATTTTCTATGCTATTTTGCTAAACCAAAGTGTTAAATAACGATCTTCAGTTTACATATTAGTACACCCAAGGCCCTTTTCCTGAAGACATCACCTACTTAAATGGAGATGTCTGGCTGCTGCCTACATAATGTTTTCACCCCTACATTCCAGTGTCTTTGGTAGAGGAAGCTACTCTGCAAGCTACCAAAAGGAAAACACAAACACCAACCCAAGAGCACACCCTTTGATCAACAACGCTGTCTTGCCTGCACGATGTGGCAGTACAATGGTTCTACAGATCTTGTGAGAACAACCCAACAGGATCTGATTTGACTTAAAGCTCACCCCAGGGGGGCCCCTACTGCTTGTGTGAACAAAAACCAAGAACTGGATAGTCCAGGAACCTAGAGTAAAACCAAACACTACTGTGCTAATTTTTTTAAGGAGCAATAAGGTGATTCCCAATGACATTCTGCTTTCCTCATAGATGGGTGCCTTGCTCATCGTCAGCCATCATCAGAGAAGCTTCCTACAGCAGAAGATGGGGACAGACACAGAGACCCACAGCCAGGCAATACGCAGAGAGTGAGAGACCTTGAAACACTCGGCCCTAAATGAGATGTCTCCATCAAATCCTCTTCAGACCCAGGTAAGGGTCTGCAGAAGGGGAGGCATAAATAGCCAACCAGATGGCATGGAGAACACTAAGAAAACAACACCACATAAATCAACGTAAACAATGCATATATGAACTTAGAGGCAACAAGCACAGAGCCTGCAGGGGTCTGCACAGGTCATCTGCACATTTATTGCAGCTTTCAGGTCAGTGTTTCACCTGACTCCTGAGCGTGTGAACAAGGGAGCCTCTGTTTCTTATGCCTTCTCTCGGTAGCCCTTTCTTCTCTTTGCTTACTTTTGTGTAACTCCAATGTGTCAGTTTTTTGTTTTGTTTTGTTTTATCCTGCTTTATGTTACTATTATCCCTTAGAAGCCTGTTTGTTTGCTAAGGAGAGACAAAAACGGAGTGGATCCAGATGTGAGGGGAGATGGGGAGGAACTGGGAGGAGCAGAAGAAGGGAACCCATAATCAAGATAGATTATGTGAAGAATAAAGTATATTTTCAATATGGGGAAAATAAATATTTGCTTACCCATGAGTTATCGCTTGCACTGCTTTCATATGTTCTTTGCTCTTCCATTGATGTCATTTTTTTCACTTCTGCTGGCAGATGCACATTTTTAATTAAAGTGAAATACAATGAAATGGTAGGTAAAATGAGGGCTCTCTAAGAATAGAGATATGTTTTCATTAAGTCAAAATTGTTAAACTTTTATTTTCTCGATCAATGGACTCACTCATTGGCTGAAGAAGTAATTTTTATTAGAGAGTTGTAATTTTGCAAAACGTGATAAATAGATTAGATAGATAGATAGATAGATAGATAGATAGATAGATAGATAGGTAGATAGATAGATGATAGATAGATAGATGATAGATAGATCACTCAGGAAAAAAAAACAAGTTTGTGCAATGCTAAAAAATAAAATGATATGAACCTTTTAAAATTCTGAATCTAAAAGATTCATTTCCAAATTCATCTACTCAGCATCCATGAGCAAGTCTTAATATTGTGAAATACCAATGATGTATTCTCAGTTACGTTACACATTGCTCTCAGTATCACAGTAGAGGCATCTAAAAACATGCATTTTTAATCAGCAAAAGCTATTTTATCTAAATTCATTTTGTAGATTATTATAACTACATGGTTTCTCCCTTCCTCCAAACCCAGGCATGTATACCTTTGATTTCTCTCAAATACAAGGACATTTTCTTTATTGTTACATGCATATGTGCAGGTGTGTCTATGTGCATGCATGTATATGCATGTCTGTATATGTATTACTATACCCATAAATACAACTTAGTCTGTGTGATATTATTTGTGTGTATGCTTTCAGGGATGACATTTAGTATTGGACAATGAAGTAAGCTCTTCCCTTTGTTATTCCCTCTCTCACTATTCCTTTGTTGCCCACAAATCTTTGTGTAGGGCTGCCACCTCATGAGCTTTCCTCAGTCCACATCAGGTGTCCATTGGTGTTGACCTTGTTCAGCTCATGTTTAGGCAGCCATGTTTGTGGGACTTCATGGTTGCGGCTTCTGAAACTTCATGGAGACACAACATCACAGTACACTCTCTGATGCTCTGCTTCTTACAATTTATCTACCCACTCCTACACAATGATGCCTGAACCTTAGGTACAGGAGATCAAAATTATTGTTTTGTCACTGTATGTGAAAATAAAAAAATTTTTTTAAAGCTTTAAATCCAGTTCCTTGAAAACTACCTTCCCTCTATGAAGACTCATCCTATTATTTAAAGTTTTCACTGAAGAGAAGACAGGAGGGTGCCACAGGATCTCTTAAGTATGACTTACCATCTATGTCTTCATTTACCCAAAGAAAATAAAACACAGTTTTATGCAATGATGTAAATATCAAGTAATTCCTTCCCAGCAGTGAGGAAGGAAAAGCAATGGAAAATATTGCTTCTAATTTTTTTTTTACAGAGTTAGGTATTAGATCCACTTATATTCTGGCTTATAAAGTACTTAATTTTCCATTTTCTAAAAAATTCATTATTTTCACATACTTCCCTCTACAGTCTTACCTTGGTTAGTATTTACTTACTGTGCTCAAATACTTATTGTTTATGGCCTGTCTACTTTATATTTCATTTAGCTTTGCTACTCTTCTGATATTAAGATATCTGGAAATTTATTCAATACCTGAATGGCAGCAGTCAATACTCAATTTTGCAGAAGTGAAGTACATATTTCCCTTTGGTTGTTTTTATTTGATAGTTGTTTTTTTTTAATGATATCATACATATATACAATGTGTTTTGATATATCTGACACTGACTCCCTTCTCCAACTCCTGCAGACTCTCCATGTGGACAACCTACCAAGAACCGCACACCCAAAGAAAATTAATCTCCCTCTCGCCGTAGCCATGAACTAACAATTAACTCCTCAGCTAGAGATGGGGCCTCATATTACTACCCCAAGTCCATGTGGGGATGTTAACTGGTTTGATGCCTTGTAGATCTTGTGCAGGCAACCACAGAAACTGTCACTTATGGGCAATGGCTCTGTCGTGCCCGGAAGACACAGCTTTGCAGAAGTCCTCTCTGACTTCTGACTCTCACAATCTTTTTCCCCCTCTTCAGTGATTTTATTTGAACCTAGGGAGGTTGATATTTTTGTTCCATTTATATTGTTCTCATTGTAACTCGACTTCTCTTCTAATTTATTATACATGAAATAGTGAATTTCTTGGGCTACTAGAATGCATTCGTTGTTCTGATTTAGAAGGAGCATATCCATGGACAGGTTTCTTTTGGTGGGACTTGGAATTGGACTCAGATCTCTACTGCTGAGGTACTTCTTCAGTCTCAATAATGGGTTTTAAATTAAGACAGTCCTTACCAATCATACCTCCAGAGACCACATTTTGTGTTCGTTGGTCTGGTACCCTCTGTAAATAAGCCAAAATCTTCTTTGGTCCATAAGTCTCAGAGACACTCTGTTAGGAGGGATATCAAAACTAATTTTCACTAGATCTCTTGGTCACTTATGCAGAGCATGTGAATTTCTTATAGAAAAAGAACGAGACTGGAAATTAAGAGAATAACTTATCTGAAGCCACATCATTTCGGCAGAGAATTTCATATAGGTAACTTATAACAAGTTTCTCTGTTATATTCTTACAGTCACTGACTCCATAAACTAAACCATGGAGGGCCATCACAGCCATCTCCACAGCCATAAATGTGTCAGTGGTGAAGAAGGTTTGGTCATCAAACTCTACATTGCATTCCCTAGACACACAAGAGGGTTATCTTAAACATACTGAAGAAGACTGACATGAGGATATTTGCTGTCATAGAATATTAATAACTAGGGATGGCTTCAATGATGAACATAATATTGAAGAAAAAGGACATGCAGCTAGTCAGAGCTTTGGCTGTACTCCGTGTGGCATATATACAGGAAGTTGTACTAGCAGTTTCTTTGAGGCAAAAAGGGGCCAGAAAACCAAAATATTGGGGCTGGAGAGTTGGCTCAGTGGTTAAGAGCACCGACTGCTCTTCCAAAGGTCCCAGGTTCAATTTCCAGCACCCACATGGCAGTTTACAACTGTCTGTAACTCCAAGATCTGACACTTTCACACCAATGCACATAAATTTAAAAATTAAATAAAAATATTTTAAAAAAGAAAACCAAAATATTAATTGTAAATATTTAAATGATATTAAAATTAGAACCACTGTTAGACTGTGTAATATGCAAATATTAACATGATATGATACTGTATCCCAGTTGAAGGAGAGTTTCAAAAGTGTAAAGCAAGCTGTATTAAAAGAAAAGCATAAGAGCTCCATGAAATAAAACAGCTACTCCTTTGACCATTGATAAAATCTATGCATTTTAAGGACAAAAGTGACTAAAATATGTAATGGAAGTTTTGGGTTCTTTGTAAACTCAGTTATGTTATGTAAATATGTTTTTGTTTTAATCCCAAGTGTGGGATTTTAGTTTGGGCTTTAGTTTGTACACAACTGATGATTGTCTTGTGCGAGGTGTGGTCTTTGCCAGCTGGTAAAGGCCTGCCTCATGGGGCACATAGAAAGGCGTGGTCTAGGACGCTGAGGAAGATAAACAGGAGAGCCTGGAGAGAGAAAGTGCGGCAAGCAATGGTGGCATGAGGCAGGTAGCAGTTTGTAGAGATCAGAGATTTGTGGGACAGATTGAGAAAAGCATCTGCATTTACTGTTGACAGAGATTGGTATTACCCCCAAAGAGCTCATTTGAATTTAAACATTCAGGAGAAATAAAAGGGTCGATGCCTACTCTCCCTACTAATATTATTTCTCATACCCTGGGTTAAGGGGTTGGTGGAAGGGAGGTAGAGGTGTCAATACCCCAAATAAAATCGAGCTTAAAAAACAAGTGTCAACAAAAATATGTGTGCCTTTCTTTACATCTTAGTGTTCTCAAAATCTAATGCTGAGGAGGGGTGATCCACTGTACTCTATGTCCTACATAGGATGTTCTAAGTGATTAAACTGATTGGCATGCTTTCATTATAAGGTTGATCTTTAATTTCATACTCAGAGAGATATACTCTGACTCAATAATGATAATATAATGTCAATATTGTTTTGCATTCTACACTCAAGCATATATTCTGACTTACAAGTGTTTTCTGTTCACTTGTTTTATTACCCTGTGACCATGTCGTAGAAGATTATGTGGAAGCTTCTATACTTGCCCATCTATCATAGAGTATAAAATAGAAAAAGAAGTATGCAGTTTCAAAATGTATAAAACACCTCTCTGATTACCTCAAGTATCAATGAGAGTATTCTCACAGCATATGTCTACAAAAAGTTTTGTGGCAGGGGGGTGTCTAGAGAGATGGCTCAGCAGCTAAGAACACTGTCTGCCCTTCCAGAAGTCCTGAGTTCAATTCCCAGAAACCACATGGTAGCTCACAACCATC
The DNA here is from genome assembly GCF_903995435.1 of Acomys russatus. NCBI lineage: Eukaryota > Metazoa > Chordata > Mammalia > Rodentia > Muridae > Acomys > Acomys russatus. Next base: position 18,067,249 of record NC_067160.1, on the reverse strand, counting down.
TATAATGAGATCTGGTGCCCTCTTCTGGGGTGCAGGTACAAGAAGACAGAGTACTCGTGCACATAAAATAAATAAATCTTTAAAAGCTTTTTCAGAAGCATAAAATTTTCACAGTACCGGACACAAATATGAATCGTATCAAGTCCATTATGATTTCTACAAAGAATAAACCTAATATTCTTGAAATTTCCTAATTTGACTAATTGAAGCATTAGTAATCAAGAAAGAGCTTTTATATTAATAGTGAGATGTCGCATACAAGTGTATTCTCTCAGTAGATATTGTCATTTACCTTCTGAATCACACAGACTGAAACAGTCATATGAACAGTCAAATCTTAAGCCACTGAAGTGATCACATTTTACATGAACTCAATTTGCAAGCCACCATATTGTCTTGTTTGTAACACCAAATAACTTCTCACAAGACATGATTTTCATCTTCACATTCTATCATATTGAGGTGACTGTATAAGTGGAGGCCCAGGCAATCATCAGAAAGACACGTGGCAGCAAATTCAAACACCGTGTCTAGCTCAAAGCCAATTCAGAACATGAAAGTACCCTAAGAATCATCACAAGATAAATATTTCAAAACTAAGCAGTAAGTTGTGATCAATGATTCTACACAGTAATACGACATTCCGTTTCATTCACCTAAGTCACCCTGCTAAATCATCAAAATACATCAAATTATAACCATAAATATAAAGGTTCAACATACAAATGCCTGAGTCTTTTCACTGCCGTCATCTCTTTCTTCCTCATCTCTTGATGTCACTTCAGTCACTGGTTCTGCTGATAAGTAAATATGATAACTGTGCCATAATGACATAGTAGACACAAAGTCATAAGAAACATCAACATTTCAAAGCCCCAATAATAAAACTTGAATTGTATTGTCTTAGCTAAATATTTAAACTAACATTAATATTTGTTGAGTATTAACTCAGTGTATAATTAGTGTGTAATTATACAAAATTTAAATAACAGAAGACATTTGATATTTGTAGGGTCAAGGAATGCATTTCCAAAGATTCATTTACAAACTCATGAACTGGATATATATGAAAAGCATCCTCTGTTAGGAACATTTTAAACATCATAGAAACATCATGGTTTATAGTGTGCTGTGATTTACCTCTAACAAACAAACAAACAAACAAACAAAAAGAGCCATGAAGCCATAGACATACAGAGAATAAAAGGGTTTCTGCAGTTGGTACTTACATAAGCAGCATATGCACATACATATGCAACAATGACAAAGAAAAAACAGCCTATCAATCTGGGAATGGGTGCCCTTAGGAAGTGTTTGGAGGGAGGTGTCTGGGAGGGACAAGAGGGAGGAAAGACTGGGGCAGTATGATATTTTATTTCAATTAAAAAAACACTTTTAAAAGGGAAAATATTAAAATGTCCAGAGTTACCTCCATAAAAACTACTATTCTTTGTTCTTTACACATGAAATGATGTGTGGAATTTTCTGGAATATATTCTACTTTTGCCACTCCAATATAGCAAGTCTTAATTCATTATGATTATGTTTTCTACAAAAAGGTATGTGCTGTTGTTGGAATATAAAATCTCCTCAGGTGTTTGAATACTTGGGCCAGTGCACCCGGCACTGATTAGGGCGGAGCCTTCCTGGATGAAATAGATGGAATGGGGCTTGGGGCTTTATAGCACACTGCCATTTCATGTTCACCATCTTCTTCCTGAGTGTAGACAGAAGGTGACCATCCAGCCTCTTGCTCCTGCCTTTATGCCTTCCCTTCCTGCAGCCATGTTTTCCTCATTTCTTTTTTAAAATGGTCTATTCACATGATATCCCTCAGTTCAAAATATAATTGATATAAGCTTGAACTGAGACAATATTTATGAATATTTAAATTTTAAAATTCTCAGTGTCCAGTTATTGCACAGTTAATCCTTACTGAAGGAGTAAATTTGTAAGCCTGACTATTGCTTTTTTAAAAAAAATTTGTGAAACTGGATAATAAAGTCACTAATTATTATATTAATTAAATTCACTTGGCAATTTTAAATTCACTTTAGATTGTTCTACAAATATGGGACTCGTGGGCACTTTTTCTTATTTTTCTCTCTCGTAGGCATTTTGTTTCAGCTGTCCAGCTTCTTCCTCCTAACATGCCTAGGTAGTGATGAGAATAGCAGATAACATACATACTATTTTGTTATCGAGGAATGTTTCTGAACTGATCAGCTCAGCAACACACTAGAAGAAGACTGGTTTACTAAATGTTTCATTCTTTCAAGCATATACTTGATTGTGTTGTGATTGCACTTTCCCCTCCCGGTTAGACAGGTTGAATATTCTTTACCAACTTGTACGGTAAGTTTTGCCAGCTGCACAGTGGAAATAACGAATCACAGAAGTATAACACTGAAAATTGGTTATAAAAAATTAAACAGACTATACAGGCAATCATTTCTGGTTATTATTTCTTTACCTTCACATTTCATTCCATGATTTTCTTTTCTCAGCTCTTTTCTATATGAGTCTATAATGAAGTAATGAGTTATGTGGCATCATAGCACATTTATAAATAGCTTATTGTATTAAATTGCATTCACCCATTGTGAATATAGTTAGCCTATATGGTTGGGTACTCTAAAGTTCAATGCCTAGTATGTATCAAGGAAGGAAAGAAGTCTGACTCTATTTCTGGTCAGGTTTAGGCATTACAATGTTATTTTGTTATCCAGGATTGGTTTTCTCTCAGATACACTGCTTGCTTGGTGTTTTTTGTTTGTTTGTCTTTGTCATTCCTTCCCCCATTCTCTCATCTTCATTATGGTTTAATACTCTTCAGTACTAGAACACCTAAATTTTTATTTACTAACTCAGCTGGATCCATGAATTCTCATTTGCAACACCTGTAGAATATGGAGAGATATTATTCTTATACCATTAATTCTTCCTTCTTGTTATTATATTCTACATTTAATAGTCATGTGTCTTTGGAGAGCAGTATATATTAACCCACATCATTTAAGTACCTTTTCAAATAGCTTCTAAGAAAACCTGTTCTACCTTTCATTTGTCCAATTGCTGTGTTTTGCCCTTGCAGGTGTGCATTTCCAGTTAGATAACCATTCTCCTCCTTCTGTGGAAGATACTTAAATATAGTCTGGTAAAAACAAATATAAAATTGATATGCATAAGATATGTGAGTTTATTTTAAAAGAAGAAAATAAAATAAGGATTTTTCAGAACTGGTGTAGCTTCAGTCCCTCAGAGAGCAAGTTACTCTGACTATGGAATTCTATCCCCACCTCTAATTTATTGTATCTACTAATGTTACCAGACTCTTTATACAAACGTGAGTTCTTTGTGTAAATAATCGCCATGACCCAAGTCTAGTTTACTTGTTTCTTATTCGTATCCTGTCAGCGTGCCACGTGCTGGTACATTCGGTGTTTAGCTGCCTATCACACAGTACACACTCAACCCCACAAACATTCAAATCCTAGACATTTAAAGCATCAGCAGAAACACTTGAAGGCCAGTGACAACATATTTACAGCACATGTCTACACGCAATTGCCTACAGGTGAGAAACTTTCAGAGTGTTATGTTTCAACATGAACTACTATAATAGCCAATAAAGACAGTACATGGTGTCTTTGGCAATATTTTCTGACATAATCTGTTGAAAATAAAGAAAGTTTGAAAACTACTGTTTACACCCTAACACCAAAATGCTCCTCTCTGAAGCAGCCATTCTCCAACAGGCTGCTGATTTTTTAGCTGATACTGACTTTATGACCTCAGGCTTTTCCCCATCGGTGGACGGGATGAAGTGCACTACAGATGACATGGAAGACCTCAACCTTTCCATCTGAAAACACAGATTTTGAAACACTGATGATGATCAACTTTTAACAGTCATTCACTTGGAGAAAAGTGAAACCAGGACATTCTGGGATAATAGATAGCTCTGGAAACCATATGAGGTGAGGTGACTCAACAGGGAAAACATAAGAACTGTATGCTCTCCCTCACATGCAGAACCTAGCCTATAATGTATACATGTAGATATGTGTAAAGGTGTATATGTGTGTCAAGTCTAAATATCTAGAAAGGAGCCATAGAAAGGGCAATATTAAGTGATGGAAAAAGACAGACTGTAGGCAAAAGACACAAGAGCCTGAAAGTCCATAGGAAGAATTTGTTTTGCTGTTTAACTCTATCACGCGACTGAATGTCTTCAGTTGGCTGTGCTTTGTTACATTTTCTCTTCCCATTGGTAAATATTTGAATTCAACTCATGGTATACTCAAGTAGAAAATGCCATTTTTTGCACTGCAAAATAATCTAATTTATGCTATTTCTCTGCCACATGATTATGAAATTTGGACATTCCTTTTCATTCCACTGACTACTAGCACAGACGGGACTGTTTTGCTTTAAAGAAATGTCTTTGTTCCGTGGGAACCCTGGATTTTCCCACTTTTCCTCCTTTTTATACCTACGTCAAATTATTCTATTATAGTGTTATTTAATATGGAAATTGTATCACTACACATAAAGTAAGGTTGTAAGCTTTTTTAAAATGAAGGTGATATTTAGCTCAGAAACCAAATGTATTCTAAGAGCCGTGTGAGAACTATAGGAGGTTAAAATGCTTTATAATTAAATACTAAATTATGATAAATTACTCTATAAGTAACCTGAAATATAATTTTATATCTCTTTGCCTTTATCAGTAATTAAGACAAAAGACAATACTCAGGTGAGAAGATGGGTCAATGGATTGGTTTTGAAAGCATCAGGACCCAAGTTGAAGTCCCAAGGACCCACATAAAAAGTCAGCTGCATTCAAGCACTGCGGGAGGAGTGAACATCAGTTGTACTTGGGTGAGCCAGTCCAGGTTCAGTGACAGAATCTGTCTTCAGAGTGTGAACAACAATAGAAGAGGGCGTGTAAAACTGACCTCTAGCATTAGCAAGGGCACACACAGGCCTGTGCAGGTACATAAACACATGGACAGTTGAACACAGACACACGAATATCTCAACACTAAATGTACAACTGAAAATTTAAACAGTTACATACCAATGGCAAATTAATTGTACTATCGCTGTGACTTTTTTCCTTTTCTGTTGATGTCACTTCTGAATCTGAATTTGCTGAAAATACATAGATTTAGAAAAATAAACCACAACAAATTGATTAATAGAATGTTAGTATGTATAATAATTGAAATTTTAAAAATTGGTAATAATGAAATTGTATTTTTTCCAAATGAAGAGTTTAATTAGCATAAATATTAGCTGAATAATCTCCTCTGTAGATAATTATTCTAATTATGCAGTTGTTACATATGATGCTTGAATGGCCATTAGAAACCATCATTTCTATTACACACTGTGTTCATCCTCTAACTCAACCATTCTGTATAAGAGAACAAAGTTGGAAACTGGCTTTCATCAAAGAGAAGCAAGTGGATTCACACTTTTATACCTCTTATCAGTATCTCTTACACTACCTGGAAACTATTTACCTTGTAAAAATTACTGCTTATTTCCTCTCTTATATCAGTTGACACCCTACTCCTTAATGTCCAACATGTGCTCATATAACATTGGAATAAGTATCTTGTCTTCTTTCTGCTCAGACTTTTATGTGGTAGGCCCCATGATTTCGTTGACTTCCCCCAACATGTACTACTATGCACCACTCTCATTCAGGGCTTTTACGACTTTTCTAGGATACCTTTACTTACTAACAAAAGCTTCAATAAATTTCTTTTCAATCCACTGCACTCTGAATTGAAAGTAACAATCTTTTCAATTATTTGTGTTTTGAGTCCCTATTTTTTTTCACTCCGTAAGTGATTTTTGGGTCCCTTCTTGTGTTCTAAAGAGTGAAAACAAAAAAAGTATCGAAATGGCTTTTCAGCAGTTCTCAGCCTGTGGGTTGTGTCCATCAGAAAGCTCATATATCCCATGGTTTTAGGAACTAGAATACTGCTCAGAATCAAAATGACAGTTATGAAGTAGAAACAAAAATAAATTTATTGTTGGGGGTCACTACAGTATGAGGAACTGTGTTAAAGGACCATAGCATTAGGAAGGTTGAGAACCACTGACATAGAGAATGAGCAAAAATACAGAGAACACAATGAATAAAATGTGAGAGTATGAAACTAATTCACTATGGAAGCTAAGTATTATACAGCTCTCTCTCTCTCTCTCTCTCTCTCTCTCTCTCTCTCTCTCTCTCTCTCTCTCTTCCCCTCTCTCCACTGAATAGAAACAGCATCAGTGATGAGAAACATCATCATATTTACAAAGTAGTATATTGCATGATTTGTTGTTACCTATGTAATTTATGACTGATACATGACAATACGATGCATGAATCAGAACACAGAGTAGATGCAGATAATGAAGAGAACGAGTGTCCTCACAGAATTAAGATGGACATACTATTTAAATATTCAGGATTGATGTGTTTGCTCAAGACGGTTCAAATATTAGGGTTAAGGTAAAACTTGTTTATAATTGATAAATTGTTTATTATTTATAAACTGTTTCTATCATTTTATTGTTCCTATTTAAGGGCTATTAGTAGTAATGATCCATATTTAATTGGCTTGAGAAATTTTAAAACAAATAATATATGATCTTTACTGATTTATATACTGCTGAGAACTTGCTGTACAACGTCATACCTAGAAAACACATATTTTATCGTACTGAGTGGTAAAATCTATGAGCATGTATTCAGAGAGAGTGGAGTTACAACGGAAATGATTAAGACGCAGTGTTTTGTGTTGTTTAAGATGGCTCAAGGGAAACTTTGTATTCAGCCTTTTAAAATGATAGATAAAAATTAGTGTACACTTCTGGAATGTTAAGAAAACCTGCTTAAGGTGATCATAATTAACTTCTTTTGACCCCTGGAATCATTCAAGATGGAAAAGGTGGTTATAAGTTAAAATGTAGAAAATTTCGATTCAAACCTACAATTTGAAAAGATTTCCCTATGTTTGTAAACGACACTGTAAAAATGTGATGCCAATAGTGGCAGTTGAGTTATTTATATTAAATAGTTGAATCAATATGGAGGCAAAAGAAGTAAATAATGTTGTAGTCTTTTTGAATAGTTCAAAGTACTTTTCCAGAGTGGCTTTTATCACAAAAGTTACCTGATGTCAATGTCTGCGCCGTTTCCATTCCCAGTGCATTTTTTGGATCCAAGTCATTCATCTCAATGGTGGGCTGCATTGTTGGGATCAAAACACTTAGTGGTCATCGTATATGGCATTCATATGCACTTAATGATCCTTTATTGAGATATTAAAGTAATTACCTTTATAAATGGATACTTTGTTGGTGATTCTAGATACCAAAAAAGATAAACATTTATGTAAATATGCCAAAACAAACGTATATTAATGCAACTGAAGTTTATGCTGATTTTAGTGTACTAGTCAATAGTACACTGATCTGAAGTGCAGCAGCCTGTGAAAACCTAACAGTTGAGTGAAAATTCAGTCCACGAAAACTCAGAGGCAGGGAGCACAGACTGTGTTTTTCATGGAGGTGGTGGTGTTTTTTCATTTTGTTTTTGTTTTCCTGTTGTTTTGTTTTTGACTTTTTGTTAGTTTTTTGTTTGTTTGTTTGTTTGGAGGTTTTTGGCTGTTGTCTTTTGCTGTTTATAGAGCAACATAAAAGAAATATCCTGAAGCGAAATAAGTTTTTAGCTTTAAGAACACGGGAAGTTAATGCCTTCAGTGGAAGATTTATGACTGCAGTCGGTGTAACTGAAATATCAAAAGGAAAGTGTGATACGACTTTCTCACGTACTCTGGTGCCTCACATTTGACCATGTCCCCTGGAGGGGGAGACCTGGTGGCACTCAGAGGAAGGACAGCAAGTAGCCAAGAAGAGACTTGATACCCTATGAGAATATATAGGGGGACGTAATCCCCCTCAGGAACAGTCATAGGGGAGGGGAATAATGGGAAAATGGGGGGGGGAGGAATGGGAGGATACAAGGGATGGGATAAACATTGAGATGTAACAAGAATAAATTAATAAAAAAAAAAGAAATATACAAATGTAGGTCCGAGGGTTGGTGAAGAGAAAGATAACATCTGACCAAACCTCAAGCTTGAGATGACATCTGAACGCTCAAAGCTAACACAATAGAATATAGGAGAACAGATACTTTGTGAAATATTTTTGAGTCATTTACACCACATTCTTCAGTTTGTCCTGTAATTTAAGAATTGCACAGTGATGGCAACTGTCCACAAGCACATATAATTCATTTAATTTCAAGAAAGTGGTTCTCAACTAATTGGCTTGAGGATATTAATTGACAAAAGAAGCTTTTTAATGCATGCATTTATGTGGTATTAATATGACCTATTTTCTTCTAATTTAGATACGCGACAGTCAGGGGGCCGAGGCAGGTGGATCTCTGAGAGTTTTAAGGCCAGTCTGGTCTACAGAGTAAGTTCCAGGACAGCCAGGGCTACACAGAGAAACCATGACTTGGAAAACAAAATCCAAATCAAACCAAGCCAAACAAACAATGAGAATTTTAGATTTCTTTAAAAACCAATTTATGTTTTGTGAATACGTTTTTGTGTTATTCCCAAGTGTGGGATATGGGGCTGCTTCGGATTGTCCACAGCAGCTGTAATGTGTCTGTGCTCTGGCAGGGACATAATGTTGACTGATGAGGATAGTTTACGTTTGGAACTCTGGGGACTCTTATGAATGCCAGAGCCTGGAAAGGGGCCAGGGGCACGTCGAAGAGAGGCTTCTGCTCCCCCTTTGTTGTGGCTATTGATGCTGTTGCTGCTGTTGGTTGTTTGCTGTTGGCTGAGGCTAGTTGTAGTTTGTCAAGTAGTCGTGTGCAGAGAGAGGAGAAGAAGAAATTGAATATTCTAATAGGAAGGTCAAACTTGGCCCAAGGAACGCTGCGCTCCTGATCAGGAGGAAGTAGTCTAAAGATGTCTATGGCCCCTTTCTCCTCTTACCTTCTTCCTTGCCTACCTAGTGTTGGGAGATTGGAAGGGATTGGGGTGAGGAAGGGTGGTATATATAATAACCCAATAAAGTATCCCCAAAAATGTGCCTACACAAAAACAAATTTATTGACTCATTCATGGGAAAATAAATTGAGTCCAAAGTAGGAAATATTCTCATCACACTGATCAGAATTAGTGCATGAAATTTTTTTTCAACTAAAAATTTAAAAGGCAAAAAAGTAGGAAATAATGTATAAGAACTCAGGGGTGAAATGTGTTTATCAAAAATAGACTGCTGCATTTCAGTTCAGTGCAATATTGACTGTGAGAAACAATTTTAGTATTCAAGAAATAAATGTATTTATTTTGCATGAAATATTTTGTCATACTTTAAAGGAAGCGGACAATTTCTTTATCAAAAACAGTCAAAGTGTCATATTCAAATTAATCATTTGAATATATAAGGGTAATCAGCCTACTGCTCTGATGACTGAGAGGTGTGAGAAACAGAATTGAGTGGCTCCTATTAACTCCAAGTCCTCCCCCCGCCTCTCTTTCTCTCCCTCTGCCTCGCTCTCTCACTCTCCTTCCTTCCTTCTCTCTTTATCTCCCTCCTATAGACTCTGAAGCAGCACTAACAATACCTTTTGAGTTCTGTCATTTTCCTTTTTAAGCAAATGTTCCAGCAAGTGGCGTTTTATGGTTCTTACCTTTATCGTGTTCCGCTCCTGGCTGATCTGCAGCCCCGTGTAGATGATCACTGCCCTTCGTGGAAAGACACTCAAAAATACTCTGTTAAGGGAAGCATTGAAACTGATTTGCATATGCACCTCTTAATGACTTACTAAGAAACTATACGAACTTTTTAATTCTAGAAACAGACTTGAAAAATAGTTTTAGAATCAAAGCACTTGAAACAAGAACCTCATATATGCTATTTGATCAAGTGTATCTTCATATGGCCAATGACTAAAAAAACTGACCATGGGAGGCCAAACAACACAAAATAGCAAAATTATCAGATGTAGCTATTTCCAGAAGTAATAAACTGAGCAGTTCCCTAGATCAAGCCAAGAATTAGAGGGCACTTAAAAACCACCCGTCTAAAAATGCATTAAAGTATTAGAGCTTCAGGGCATTATTAATATTTAGAATGCTTCCAATGAGAAAACTACTTCAGAGGAAACAATGTGGAGCATCCAGAGACCTCACAAAACACATGCCTAGGAAGCCAACACCGTAGCCCTATGTATAACACAGTAAGGGCTCTGATGTTTAAAGAACGTGAAATGTACCTGGCTACTACCTAAGAGAGCCAAATGTTATCATATAGTAAGTCTTCATTTCTGTGCTGGGACCAGTATCTGGCAGGTCTTTTTACTTAAGACATCCATACAACCCTTTCCACAATGGCCTCTTGGAATATAAGATTGCTGTATGATATCTGTGATTCTAAATTCACTGTTCCCATAAAGATAAAATAATCTGCTTTGTTTTGTTTAAATTATTTGTACAGGATAAATAATAGGAAACCAGATTTTTAAACACACACACACACACACACACTCATAAAATGCACATACAAACACACACAACACGCACATATTATCTTAAACATACATACACTCATATTTTTCAGTTTGTGAATTTTTCTTTGCCTGTCTACATTTAAAACCCAAACATACTAATAATGTGAAGGCCCGATCATCAATTTCTTAAGTTCCATGATACAAAACACCATGTTGCAAGTTTTCCTCTAAATCTTGTTCAGACTTAACACAAATCATTCAAGGCATTTTCTCAAAACAAAAACAGCATTGAACAAACCTCAGAGTCATTTCTTGAATCTTCAAGTTTCTGTAATATGGACTTCTTACCTACACAATGCAGTCACAGAAAGATTTATGAGAATATTTACTATAGGGAAGTTAAATATATACTTGTATATATTTAATATGTCTTTCTTCTACATTTTGATATTTTTATATTTCAATAATATAACAGAGCAAGACAAAAATTTAGACAATTGAAGTATTTTCAAGAAGGCGTTTTTACAGTAAGAAGTGGACAAGAGAAAAATATTTAAAAGAATTGATGTTGGGGGTAAAAAAAAAGGGATTTTCTAAGCAACAAATTACTCCCTTGAGAAATGAACAGACTTTTAATCTTTAAAAACTGGATGTACACCTAAAAAGGTGATGCTTGTTTGGGGGACGTGCACACTTTTAATAGTGCCTGAGCATGAAACGATCTTCACGCATTATCTGCACATTTATCTTTGTTGTTGTCCCCACTATTAGCGTAAGTGAGATTGTTGGTATCTGTTTGCGTACATGGACTCCCTTTGTTACTTTTCCCTTCTGGCTGCTTTGCTGCTTCAACCTGTCATGAGAAACAAAGAAAACACAACTTCAGAAATTGTATTTCTCTATTCATTCTCATTATCATTCACTGTATCAGTCACTGAGACATATGTTTACAGTCTAGTAAGTCACAGGCACAATCCTGTGAGAAGCTAGAGAGAAAAGAAGTAACTTATTACCACACTCATCACTGCTCTGGCTCATACATGTGGCAGCTGTATAGGATTATTAACTGTTTCTGTCCCTAGGGGTCTTGTGTAGTATTTTCTGGCACCATGGAAGGTAGACAACAACAGTGGCACTCACATGTTGGTAGTAACCAATAGCTATTTAATTGAATGCAAAGGCCCACTCAAAAGAAAGGAAATTGTGTGTGTGTGTGTGTGTGTGTGTGTGTGTGTGTGTGTGTGTATGTGTGTGTGTGTGTATCAGTATTAAATAATGAAAAAGAAGATACCAATTTTTAAATGGGGGTACATGAAAAGGGCTAAAGGGAAGAGAACTGTGAGGAACAAAGAATAAGGAAAAAAGATGAAACAAAGTAATATAATCCTATTTTAACTTAAAATATATAAAAATATAAACACTAATTTCTATATACTGGTAAAGTGATATATGATAACAGAAGAGAAATTAAAGGATTGAGTCACTAGATCTATTGAAATAAATTTAATATAGACACATCACTAATTTTTTTTTTTCCAAAACAGTTCATTGGACAAACCTCAGGGTCCTTACTGGAATCTTCAAATTTCTGTGATAAGTTCTTATCTAAACAAAACAAAACCATTAGTGAGAACATTTGCCATGGTGAATTTCTGCATATGTTTATTTACATATATCTTAAATCTACATTTTGATGATTGCATATTTTGAAGAAATAAAACAGCAAGACAAAAGCCAGCCATGGTGGCACACACCTGTAATCGCAGCACCCAGGGAGGCAGAGGCAGGTGGGACTCTATGAGTTAGAAGCTAGACTGGTCTACAAAGCAAGTATAAGACAGCCATGGTTACACCAAGAAACCTTGTCTCAGAAAAAATAAAAATAAAAAAAATAAAGAAACAAACAAAAAACCCAGCAAGACAAGATTTCAGATAATCTAAATTTTTTTGAGGAAGACATCATTGTAGTAGGGAGTGGGCAAGAAAAAAAATTTAAAGAAAAAAAAATTTAAAGAGAACAATGTTTGTTTGGGGATATACACATGTCAACTTCTCATAAGTATACTTGAGTAGGAAACATTGCATGCACATTACAAATATATATATGTACATATATTATTTTATTATTATTATTATGGACACAACTGAAATTACCATTATTTGTTTTCTGATAATGACTTTTTTGGTTATTTTTTTCTGCTGGCTGCTTTTCTGCTTCTTCCTGTCATGAAAAGCCAATATATATTTAGAAGTTACTGTTCTGTCTTTCTCTCCATGATTCACTCACTCTATCCATCACTAAGATAAGATATTTACAGTCTATCAAGTTATAGACACAATCCTATCAGACGCTAAATAAATTATTGACATACGCTAACAAATGAGAATATAAAACTTTAATTCCTCATATCTATGAATGAAATTAAATCTATGACTCAAATGAATTAGTAAGATACATTATTCACAGCTTCAGAAGAGAAGCAACAAACCTCAGGATCCTCAGTTGAATCTTCAACTGTCTGTGAGGGGGACATCTTATCTATACAGCAAAGTCACAGAAATATTAATGAGAGCATTATTTGCAGTCACGTTAATATGCATATATTTAAAGATTCAAGCAAGGCTATTAACATGTATACCATATCTCTACATTGTCATGTTTCTGTATTTTTTATGAAAACAAAAACAAAATTTCAGACAACTGAAGCACTCTCAGAAAAGCGTTGCTGTAGTTAGAAGTGAGAAAGACAAGCAACTTTTAGGAAAGTCACGAAGGTTCTATGAGAACATTCACACTTGCACTTTTTATAAGAGTACTAGAGAATAAGGCAATCTTGATGCACATTTGCAAACTATCATTTTTATTATTGTTACTCTATCATTATGTAAATGAAATCATCATTATCTATTTGCTTACGAGGACTCCCTTGGTTACTTTTTCCTAGTGGTTGCTTTGTTGCTTCTTCCTATCAGGAAAAAAAAAAAAAAAAAAAAACAGAAACACAATTTCAAAAATTATGTTTCTTCTGTCATTTTCTCCATCATTGACTCAATGATTCAGTAACTGAGACACAAGTATTTACACTCTACAAGTTATAGAACACACCTGTGAGAAGCTAACACAGGTTAAATTTTTGTCATGTTGGGCATTAGTGTGGTCACAGATGTGGCAGTAGGATTGGAATATTAATTGCTTCCCTCCCTTGTATAGTATTTTCTGGAACTATAAAAGCTATACAGTAGGAAAGAGATGCAAGATGGTGGCACTGAACATGCACGGTATCTGATCAGCAAGATAGAGACTAGGGACCCAGCTGGGAGCTACAGACAAAATACTTGGAAAGCCCTAGATGAGAGGAGTCAACACAGTGCAGAGCACAGGTGGGTCTAGTCTCAGGCCATCCAACTGGCCCACAGAGGACAGGTACCCAGTCGACAAGAGTCTGGACCTATACCCACCTTTGAGCGACAGCTCTACTCTATATCACCAAAGGATAGGTCAACGAAACAGAAACTAAACTGAGAAATAGTGACACTAACCAATGTCATGAATCAAATGCATCTAACAGATATCTACAGAACTTTTCACCCAAACACAAAAGATTATAACCTCAGCACCTCATGGAACCTTCTCCCAAATTTATCATATAGTAGGTCACAAAATAAGCCTCAACAGATACAAGAAGATTGAAATAATACATATCAGATCACCATGGACTAAAGCTGGACTTCAACAACAACAGAAATAACAAAAAGCCTACACACACATGGAAACTAAACAACTCTCTACTTAATGACACCTGGATCAGGGAATAAAGAAAGAAAGGAATTAAGGACTTCCTAAAATTCAATGAAAATGAAGGTACAACATACCCAAATTTATGGGACACATTAAAAGCAGGGCTAAGAGAAAAATTCATAGCACTAAGTGCCTTAAAAAGAAATTGGAAATATCTCATACAGGCAACTGAATGACACATCTGGAAGCCCTAGAAAAAGAGAAGCAGAAACAAATACCCAAGAGGAGTAGATAGCTGGAAATAATCAAACTCAGGGCTGAAATCAATAAATTAGAAACAAAGAGAACAATTCAAAGAATCAACAAAACCAGGAGATGGTTCTTTGAAAAATTCAACAAGATAGACAAACCATTAGCCAAACTAACTAAATGGCAGAGAGACACTATCCAAATCAACAAAATCAGAAATGAAAAGGGAGAAATAACAACAGATACTGAAGAAATAAAAAAAAAAAAATAAGATCCTACTTCAAGGCTTATATGCCAAAAAATTTGAAAATCTAAGGGGAACGGATACTTTTCTTGATAGATTCCACTTGCCAAAGTTGAATCAAGGTCAGATAAACAAATTAAGTGTTCATATTTCTCCTACAGAAATAGGCAGTAATCAAAAGTCTCAAAAAAAAAAAAGGCCAGATTCAACACAGAATTCTACCAGACCTTCAAAGAAGAGCTAATACAAGTTCTCTTCAAACTATTCCATCAAATAGAAACAGAAGGAACATTACCAAACTCATTCTATAAGGCCACAGTCACCTTGATACCTAAACCACAGAAAGACTCAATAAAAAAAAGAGAATTTGAGACCAATTTCTCTTATGAACATTGATGCAAAAATACTCAATAAAATACTGTCAAACTTATTCCAGGAACACATCAAGGATATCATTCACCATGATGAAGTAGGCTTCATTCCAGGCATGCAAGGATGGTTCAATATATAGAAATCAATCAATGTAATCCACCATATAAACAAAAGAAAAAAACCACATGATCATCTCCTTAAATGCCAAAAAAGCATTTGACAAAATCCAACACCCATTCATGTTTAAAGTTTTGGAAAGATCAGGGATACAAGGAACATACCTAAACATAATAAAGGTGATATACAGCAAGCCAATAGCCAACATCAAATTAAATGGAGAGAAACTTAAGGAAATTCCTCTAAAATCAGGGACCAGACAAGGCTGCCCACTTTCTCCATATCTCTTCAATATAGTTCTTGATGTTCTAGGTAAAGCAATAAGACAACAAACGGAGATCAAAGGGATCCAAGTAGGAGAGGAGGAGGTCAAATTATTCCTATTTGCAGATGATATGATAGTGTACATAAGTGACCCCCCAAATTCCACCAAAGAACTCCTACAGCTGATAACCACCTTCAGCAAAGTGGCTGTATACAAAATTAACTCAAAAAAGTCAGTAGCCTTCTTGTATACAAATGGCAATTGTGCTGAGAAAGAAATTAGGGGAACTACACCCTTCACAATAGCCACAAGTAGTATAAAATATTTAGGAGTAACTCTAACCAAGCAAGTAAAAGACTAGTTTTAAAAAAGAACTTCAAATCTCTCAAGAAGGAGATTGAAGATGCCATCAGAAGATGGAAAGATCTCCCTTGTTTGTGGATCGGGAAAATTAACATAGTAAAAATGGCCATCTTACCAAAAGCAATTTACAGATTCAATGCAATCCCTATCAAAATACCTACACTACCTTTTAAGGCCTTAAAATATAAATTCTCAACTTCATATGGAAAAACAAAAACCCAGAATAGCTAAAATGATCCTATACAATAAAATATCCTCAAGAGGAATCTCCATCCCTGATCTCAGGCAGTACTATCGAGTAATAGTAATTAAAACAGAATAGTACTGGTATAGCAACAGGCTGGTTTGTCAATGGAATCAAATCAAAGACCCAGAAATAAATCCACAGAGGCTTAAGTAACAAAGAAACCAAATCTATTCAATGGAAAAATGATAGCATCTTCAACAAATGATGCTGGTCTAACTGGATGTCTACATGTAGAAAAATGCAAGTAGATCCATATTTATCACCATGAACAAAACTCAAGTCCAAGTGGATTAAAGACATCAACATAAAACCAGAGACGCTAAATCTGTTAGAAGAAAAGTGGAGAAGAGTCTGGAACTCATTGGCACAGGAGATAACTTCCTGAACAGAACTCCAACAGCCTAGGCTCTAAGATCAACAATTAATAAATGGTACCTCATGAGGCTGAGAAGTTTCTGTAAGGCAAAAGACACTGCTAACAGAAAAAAGTGACAGCCTACAGATTGGGAAAAGATTTTTACCAACCTTACATCTGACAAAGGACTAATATCCAAAATATATAAAGAGCTCAAGAAATTAAATACCACCAAACTAAATAACCCAATTAAGAAATGGGGCTCAGAACTAAACAGAGAATTCTCACCAGAGGAATATCAAATGGCTGAGAAACACTTAAAGAAATGCTCAGTGTTCTTAGTCATCAGAGAAATGCAAATCAAAACGACTCTGAAATTCCATCTTACACCCATCAGAATGGCTAAGATAAAAAACTCAAGTGACAGCACACGTTGTTAAGGACATGGAGAAAGGGGAACACTCCTTCATTGCTGGTGGAAGTGCAAACTTGTACACCCAGTGGAACTGAAACTGGTGCTTTATCAGAAAATTGGGAATAGGGCTACTTCAAGATCCAGCTATTACACTCCTTGGAATAAACCCAAAAGATTCTCCACCACACAACAAGGACATATGCTCAACCATGTTCATAACAGCCTTATTTGTAATAGCCAGAACCTGGAAACAACCTAGACATCCCTTAGTCAAAGAATGGATAAAGAAACTGTGATACATTTACACTATGGAATACTGCTCAACTATTAAAAACAAGGAAATCCTGAAATTTGTGGACAAATGGATAGAACTGGAAATGATGATCCTGAGTGAGTTAACACAGACCCAGAAAGATACAAATGGTTTATACTCACTGATAATTGGACACTAGCCCAACAGAGATGTCCCTTGAAAATCTTCACTTAGCAGGAGATTGGGATAGATACTGAGACTTCCTACTGGGACTCCAGGTGAGAGAGGTAAGGGAGAATGTAGAAATAGAAGGATCCAGCGGGTCCTAGAAACCTACAAGAAGACCATCAAGGCTAGTGGATCTGGACCCAGGGGAGTCTGCTCAAACTACTCTACCAACCAAGGACAATGCATACAGTAAGCCTAGAACCCCTATCTAGTTCTAGCCAATGGACACCACATTCTCCACAGCTGTGTGGAGAGGGGGGACTGGCTGACATGAACTTAGGTGCCCCCTATTTGATCACTTTCTCATGGTGGGGAGGCCTGGTGGCACTCAGAGGAAGGGTAAGCAGGCTACCAGGATAAGACCTGAAAGGCTGTGATCATATGGTGGTGTGGGAGTCCCCTTCTGTCACAGACCTAGGGGAAGGGGCATAGGGGAAAAGGGAGGGAGAGGGAACAGGAAGATACAAGTGAGAGGTAACAATTGAGATGATTGAAATGTAATCTGAAAAAATACTTAATTTCTAAAAAAAATGCACCCTGACATAAAGCTAGACTGCAATAAGTAGAACGCACATTTTGGTATAATGAATGTCTATCTAGTGGGGCATATATCTCATGCATCAGGTGAGAAATCATGCCTGATACTAGAAACCTAGTCAACATTCAGGTCATGAATCTAAGAAAAGGATATACCACGACCACTTGGCTAAACCAGCAAATTTCTAACCGTATTCTAAATCTTATTCTAAAAATCAGAGAGAAGTGTGCCCTCATCAAAGAAGCCTTTATTCACAACAAATGGAAACCATCAATGAAACCTCAGCTGGACACAGTGCAGAGATTAATAGAGCATCCCACACCAAATGGGTTATCTGCGTTACAGCTTCTTGAATCTATGGCTGAAGAAACAACAAAGAGTGACCAGTAAGACAGTTAATAGGCAGAATACCAGGAACTCTGCTGTAATTCTCCTAGAAACCCCTGCATAAGGCACATCAGAACATTGATAGTACCAATAGACATGCTTACCTGGAAGAGGACTATCTCATAGTGTCCTACCCTTACACAAAGAACTATAGGCAATTGATCACTGCTGGGGAAAGTGTGAAGGATGAGCTAGCTTATTGGTTAGCAAATAGAAAGTCATCAGCCATCAAACTAACTACATTCCGGCATGGCTCAACAAGTTTTATGTGTATGTGTATGAGTGTGTGTGTGTGTGTGTGTGTGTGTGTGTGTGTGTGTGTGTGTGTGTGTTGTAGGGAGGAGATCTGGAAGGAGCTAGAGAAAGGAAAGGAAGGGGGAAATGTTGCAATTCAATTTTAATTAAAACTTCATATAAATTTTATAAATAAAGTGTTCAACATCATATTCAAGCAGAGTTGGTGACATATGATAACAAATAAGAAATTAAAGACTCAATTAGTTAGTTCTATGACTGCAATGAATTTAGAGTGACCACAAACATTCAAAGCTTTTTGTCAAAAGGAAAAATATTGAACAAACCTCAGTAATCTTATTTGAATCTTCATCTTTCTGTGATTTGGGTTCCTCATCTACACAATATAATTAAAGTTAATGAGAACTTTTGTATCGTGAAGTTAAAAATAGATAGATACATGATAGATACATAGATATTTTAATGTTTATATTTTTAATAAAATAAAACCAAAAAATGAGAAAAGTGATGCATTTCAGAAATATATTGTGATGAATGGAAAACAGAAAGAAAAATACTTCTGAAATAATCAGTCTTGCTTGGCATCTGTACATTTACACTTTTAAGTATCAGTTGGTGGCTTGGATGAGAATGCACTCTGCTCATACATAACTTCAGTGGGACTCACCCAAATTTTTCTCCATTTGTGGTGATGTTGGCTATGTGCTTCTCATGTAATATTTGTTACACTGCAGTATGTCTATGGATTTCTTGTAGAACCCAGGATAATGAGCTTAGGGGTAACACCACCCATAATGGCTGGGCCCTCCCACATCAATCACCAATTAAGAAAATGCCCTATAGAGTCAGGCACCATGGCATACTCCTGTGATCCCAGCACTCAAGAGGCAGAGGTTGGTATATCTCTGTGACTTCAAGGCCAACCTGGTCTACAAAGTGAGTCCAGGACATCCAAGGCTTCACAGAGAAACCCTGTCTTGAAAACCCAAAAGAAGGAGGAGAAGAGGAGGAGGAGGAGGAGGAAGAGGAGGTGGAGGAGGAAAGAAAATGCCCTATAGTTGGATGTTATTCAAGCATTTTTTAAAATTGAACTCCCTCCTTTCAGATGAGTCTAGATTGTGTCAAGTTGACATAAAACTAGCCAGGACAGGAGAGACAGCTGATCTTTAGAGTCATATTAAGGGAGATTCCTGATAAGTAGAGACACATCTTACTTGATTCCTGAGGAATGCTGAATTTAACTGATGTTTACCTGGTCAGCATCCTGTTTAGGACATTGTCACCAGCACTGACATTTTGTGGACGTAACACTTGCTTTTTTGTTTGTTTGTTTGTTTTGGTTTGGTTTTTTGACAACTGGGCCAAAGGGCTGATGATCTTATTTCTCTTCTCAAGGAAGCAGTACTCAGATTAATTCTTTGTTTCTATTTCAGTAATTTCTGCTCTGTTTTTATTACTTCTTGACACTTACTGAGTAAAGATTTGGTTTGTTCTTGTTTTTCTAAATTCTTGAATTGCATCTTTAAAATCAATTATTGATACACTTTCTGAGCATATATCCCCCATAGAACTTCTTTTGATACTTTTAAGAATTTTTTTCTTGTGCTATGTTTTCTTTCATTTAGTGCCAAAATTTTTTATCCATTTCTTTGACCCATTCACCATTCAGCAATGAGTTGTTTAATTTCAATGAGTTTATATTCGTACTAGAGATTTGTTTACATGTTACTTGTGCTTTTTCTCTTTTCTCTTTCAGTACTTTTTTCTTTTTTCTTTTTTTTTTTTTTTTTTTTTTTGTATACTTTGAATTTTAGCTATGATATGTACTGGGAAGTTTCTTTTCTGGTCCTATGTGGTGCTTTATTTGCTTCTTGCATCTGTATGAGTGTATTCTTAGTTTGGGGAATTTTTCTGGACTATCCCACTGACCTGGGATTTTTCTCTTTCATCTACTCCTAGAATTCAAGAGTTTGGTCTTTTTATGGTGAAACCACATTTCCTGACTGTTCCTTTCTGGTGTTTTTTGTTTAGTTGGTTTGGTTTTGATGTTTTCCTCTTTAATTTTTTTGTTCTTTGATTAATGAGTGTAGCTCATATAGTTCATTTTTATGTTCTGATATTCTATCTTTGGTTTGATTCGTTTGACCTGTAAAGATTCCCATTGCCTTTTCTAGTTAAACTACTGGAGTTTTAAATTTCATCTTCCATTTACCTTGATTTTTCATCAATGTTTCTGTTTATCTAATTCTATCTACTTTGACATCAAGGATTATCCTGACCATCACTCACATACTATAATTCACTTAAAGTTCATTGAAATGTTTTTGTGTCTTCTTTAAACTCCTTGAATTCTTTGCTAAAGTTTATGCTTACCATTTTAAATTATGTGTCCTGGTTCATATACGTAATTCTCAGTGATGGCCATTTCTATAATACTGTTGAATATGGGAGGAGGGGTATACTGTCTTGATATTTCATAATGTTTGTATTTTTTATATGATCTCTGGTGATGTAGACTTCTTTGTTTTATTTATAATGTACAGCAGGTAAGCACAGGCCAGTAGAGGCTGGAAGTTGAATATAGCTTAAGGGGTATGAAGTCAAGTAGAGAAAAGGCTCCAGGCTGGCATGTAAGATGCATATCCTGGTCTAAGCCTGGAGTTTGATGATAGATCTGGAGGTTGAGTAATCTACATGGAGGGAGGATGAGACAGACTCACCCTACTAGACCCTGCAAGAAGTGCAGGACCTAGCTCGGGAGAGAGGTTGGATGTGGTTGCCACTAGAGGAGCCTACAGGCTGGAGGCGAGTAGAATGGGTCTTGGCCAAAGCTGGAGGGTGGGGGCAGTGGAAGCAAGGCTAGCCAGACTATACTGGAACTCTGGATGTGGAATTCCGGCTAGATCTGGGGTCTTGGACAGGTTACACAGAGGGGAGGATCGGGTGGACTCACAGGGATAGATTCTGAGAAAGAATGTGCAAGATCTGGCTGGACAGAGAGGGCTGAAAATTTGCACCTATTTTATTACAATATTGGGACTTGAGCATAAAATAATTTTCATGTATATCTGCAAATTTATCGTTTTGGGTATTTTTAACCCTATTATCATGACTGAGACTATCATTTGATGGCTGATATGCAGGGCACCTTTGTTTACCTTTTTCCAAGAGTTGCTCTGTTGCTACTGCCTGCCATGAGAAACAAAGAAAAAACATTTACAAATTATGTTTTGTCATTTTCCCTGTTACTTATTCAATGTATCATTTACTAAAACAAATGTATTTAGTTTGTTAAATTGCAGACACTGCCCCTGAGAAGCTGGAGATAACCGGTTAACGTCTATTTTGAACTATAGTCAGTAACATTTGATTACAAATGAGAAACTAAGTTTAATTCATAAGATGTGTAACTGAAATAAATTTACTACAGATGCAGCATTCATTTTTTTTTTCAAAAACAAAAACATCATTGTACAAACCTCAGCATCCTCATTAGAATCTTCAACTTTCTGGAATATGGAGGTCTTATCTATACAGTGTAGTCATAGAAACATTAAAGAGAACATTTATTACAGAGGAGCTAAATAGGCATACTTACAGATATATTGTGTATATTAAAATTATCTTATCACTACATTTTGATGTTTGAATATTGTGATAAAACAGTGGGATAAATTTTCAGACGTTTGAAGCATTTACAGGAAAACATTGTTATAGTAGGAACTAAAAAAGAAAAGGTTTAAAGGCAGTGCTTTTTTGAGAATACACATATTTGTACCTTTTATTATGTTAGCATGTGGACATAAAACGTTTTTCACGCAATTTTGCAAATGTCATTGTTGTTACTATAGCCTTCCCATTAGCAGACATGAAGTTGTCATTATTCATTGCTTACCTGAAGGATTTCCTTCTTCATTACTTTCTTCTACTGGCTGCCTCGTTTCTTCTTCCTGTCATGAAAAAATGAAGGAAGCAAACTTCAGAAATTATATTTCTTCAGTGGTTCTCTCCACAACTCATTCACGTTATCAGTCACTAAGACAAGCATATGTACAGTCTGTCAAGTGACAGACACGATCCCTTGAAAATCCAGGTGAGAGAGACTAACTTCTTTTTCCAAGTAGAGTTAGTGGCATGTGATAACTGATGGGAAAAGTTTATTTCATTATCTCCATCACTGAAGAGAACTTTCTACATTCACATAAGAAAGAATCCATTCTTCCTGTGAAGCTTAAGAAATTCTTTAAACATCACATAATTTGAAAGACAGAGAAAGCAGAGAAGGAGAATACAAAGGGCCTTGTAGACAGTGCATCATGAGCAAAAAGTGGATTGGTAGAAGAGGAAGATCAAGTCCAAGTCACAAGAGAAATACCTCATTTTAGACAGAAGGTGAGCACTCATCTTCACTGCACAGGCAATTCACCAGTAAAAACCAAGTTATTTCAGAAGAAACACTTGTAAACAAGTCTCACTTGCAACTATGTAATGGTAGGTAGGTGACCATGATGCAGGAAGAAAGAGTAAGAAAAAAGTACATCAAAACAGTTGATAAACAGGCCAACAAAATGGCTCAAGAGAAAACAGTGCTTGACACAGAAGGCTGAGTTCAGTTCTCAGAATGTGTGCTGAATGGAGAAAACAAACTCCCAAAGTCATCCTCAGAATCCACAGGCATGCAATGGCATGTGTATTTTCGCACTCACTGAAATCCAAATTTATGCACACATATAATAAGGGTGATGATGACGACGATGATGTTAAGTAGGCAGTAAATGTAATCACCTTTGTATGAACCTGGCAATCAGAGAGAAAACCAAGAGTGAAACTGGAAGGAGGGCTTGACTCCAGCAGCTGCACAGCTTCTGATCACACTATTCAATTGATAGCACTTTCAATAAAGGGGAAATAGAGGGCAAGTAGGGTAATTGAGTCAAGCAAATGTACATGCAATCTATTTAGTTTCAGAGACAGGAAATTTGAGTCATTCAAAGGATTTAAAGACATGTCTACATGAAGACATTATGAGACACATTAAATGATTTTATTCAGGGCAAGCATATGAGTTTAAAAGGAAAATATGTATAAAAATATACTATTCTGCCATGGTAATCTGTATGTACATAGAACTCTAAAATATTGAGAATGACAGAGGAAGAAAAGTAAGAGGAAATGATGTTTTGTTTGTCAGCTTTTGTTTTGTTTCTATAGATAGAATACAGTTAGAGTAGCACATAAAATTTCTGATATTTGGGATATAATACAAATATGCATACTAAATTTTGTGTAAATACTTCATTATAAAAATATTAAACAAGAACAGCCTTTTAAAAAATAACCATTGGCTAACTGATCTGACTGAAGGTCCACTCCAGGAAATGGAACCCGTACCCAATATTGCTTGAGTGACCTAGAATCAGAGACTAGATATCCCAGGGACCTAGGGAAAAAACCATATACTACTGGTCTAAAAAATAATAATAATAAAAAATAAAGAAAAAAATGTCGTGATTATTTGTGACTCCTAATGACATTCTACTGTATTCATTTATCAGAGCCTTCTTTAGCCATCTTCCTGCAGCAGATGGGAACAAATACAGAGACCCACAGCCAGGCATTATGCAGAGTAAGAGACCTTGGAACACTCAGCTCCAAATGGGATGTCTCCATCAAATCCCTCCCCTCAGAGCACAGAGAACCCCTTGGAAGAGAGAGTGTAGGAGATGGAGAGGAGGAGAGAATGTAAGAGCCAGAGGGCATGGAGGACATCAAGATTAGAAGGTTCTCTAAACCGACATGGGCAAAGCTCATGTGAACTCACAGAGACTGAAGCAGCATGCACCGGGCCTGCAAGGATCTGTGCCAGGTCCTCTGTATTTATAGTGTGGCTTCCAGTTTAATGTTTTTATGGAATTCTTGAGTGTGAGAACAAGTGTGCCTCTGTTTCTTGTGTTTTCTCTTAGGCCTTTGTCCCTCTGTTTGTTTGTCTTATCCAACTTTGACGTGATAGTTTTTGTTTTATCTTATTATATTTTATTTTGTTGTATTTAAAAATGAACAATGATTTCCCATCCCTTGTATCCTCCCATTCTTCCCTCCCCCCCCCCCATTTCCCCTTATTCCCCTCCCCTATGACTGTTCCTGAGGGGGATTACCTCCCCCTGTATATGCTCATAGGGTATCAAGTCTCTTCTTGGCAACCTGCTGTCCTTCCTCTGAGTGCCACCAGGTCACCCCCTCCAGGGGACATGGTCAAATGTGAGGCACCAGAGTACGTGAGAAAGTTATATCCCACTCTCCACTCAACTGTGGAGAATGTTCTGACCGTTGGCTAGATCTGGGTAGGGGCTTAAAGTTTACCGCCTGTATTGTCCTTGGCTGGTGCCTTAGTTTGAGCGGGACCCCTGGGATGTAACAAGAATAAATTTTAAAAAAAAAGATTAAGAGATGAAATAGAATAGGGAGTTTACTGCCCTGCCCTTGAGCAGGAATTTGGTAAAGCTGCAGTTGTGATGCTCTTCCAAAAAATAATCACATTAATATTTGTTCCTATTGTTTGCCAGAATCTGCATGTATACTTTTTCTTTTAAAAATACTTCCAGATATAGTATACATTAAGCACAATAAAATATAAACACAATAAAATTTAAGATGAGAAAAAAAATAAAAATGAACAATGAATGAATGAATTAATTAAAACATATTCACTAGGGTAGATTAACAACTAAAATGTTATTTATACCTAATAAAAGAGGGGAACACTTTTTTCCAATGTGATGGTGTTGGGTATATCAAACAATCCAGGTAGGTCTCATGTTTAGGAGAAGTTGACAAAAAATAATGGACTCTATGTTTTCCTAGGTTTTGTTTTTGTTTTTGTCCTGGTGTGTGTGTGTGTGTGTGTGTGTGTGTGTGTGTGTGTGTGTGTGTGTGGTGTGTGTGTGTGTGTGTGTGTGTGTGTGTGTGTGTGTGTGTGTGTGTGTTAGGGGATGGTCTTGTGCTGGGTGCAACCTGAGATCCAGTTGCAGTCCAGACATAGTCATTGCCATTTCTATGAAGAATTTCCTCTCACAAAGTTGTATAAAACTTGTTCTCCATCATCTCTGATTGGTTAATAAAGATCTGCTCAGCCTCTAGCTGTGCAGAGAGGACAGGAGGCAGGACTTCCAACCCCAGTCATACACACCAGAGTGAACATCAAGTAGAAGAAAGTCATCAGGAGCCATTAGGAGGCTGCAATGAAGAGTTTGCCATAAGGACACACAGAAGGAGCAGTAGCAGCCAGGGCAAGACTGAAATGGCAAGTAGCATGGAACACCAGCTGGGAAGGCTAGCATAGATGGGCCAGAATAGACCAGTATCTGCTCAGCTTAGGGCTCTAAACTTTATTAATAAATCTAGTAGGTCTCTGTGCCATTATTTGGGAGCTAGAATGGAAATTAAATTTTTTACAGTGTGTGTGTGTGTATGTGTGTGTGTATTTGTTTGCAGTTTTTTTCAACTTTGTGAGTACATAGGTGCTCTCACCAAACAGAAGGAAAAGGTTTTCTATTTCAATTTAAATTGTATATGACGGTAGTTTCAGGCACCCTGTGAAGCATCTGCATGAAGTGCAGTCTAAATGAATACTAATACCCTTCAAAACACTAGACAGCATTGTAAACTATTCGCCTTTAGTATACATTAGTGTTAACATCGCCTGATTCCCTGACTCGGTAAATGCACCAAAGTCAATAGAGATGGAAAGATAGAATGCAAACTTTAACCTGGGTGATATTGACAATATAAGTCCACAAATTCTGAACCACTGGGAATGGTCACCCTTTTGCACAAAACCAATACTGGTGCCGACAACTCTGCATTCTTCAAAATTGTAGCTGTCTAGCCATAAGACACATTTTGACTCTAGTTTTTACCATTTAAAGAGGTTATATAAGTGGAAGACCAATAAATAAACAAAAAAATGGCATAAACCTTAGCATAAAATTTAATAATCAGTTACTGCTGATTCTAAGAGCACCCTACTATTTATATAAATGGAATTTTATTAAAGTAAAAAATCAAATTTTCTACTGATTCTATAACTTGAAGGTATTTGAATTTGGTTGGTGTTGCGCCGTTAAACAAAAAACAACATTAAGTGAGAAATTAAATGTTTCTATACCAAGAGTTGCTGGTGTGTAATGCCATCGCCATCAACATCATCGATGCTGTCGTCGTCGTCGTTGTCATCGTCATCATCATCATCATCATCGTCTCTCTTCTTTTCTTCTTCCGATGATACTTCTATGACTACTTCTACAGACAAATCTATACATTTTGGAAACATGAACTTTAAAAATAACATAAAGTAATAGTCCCAATCAATATATAGAAATGTTTAAGCTCAATGATTAAGTGCATTTTTATTTTCTAAGGAACTTCAAGTAACCTTAAGTTTTACCATCTGACATGCTCTGACAAATTACTGGTTAAGATTCCATCCATTCGACTTGTGGGCAATATGGCAGCTCTGATCACACACTGCATCTGATTAGCAGGAAACCCAGGACTGCACAGCGACCTAAAGACCAAACTGAGAACTACAAAACACCAGTGCTGCTGATTCTCGGGTGAGAAGGATCCAAATTGTGTGCGGCAAGGGTTGATCCAACCCCTGGCCACACAGCTAACCCACGGAAAAAAATCCCTGGGGACA
This sequence comes from Acomys russatus, assembly GCF_903995435.1. Classification (NCBI taxonomy): domain Eukaryota; kingdom Metazoa; phylum Chordata; class Mammalia; order Rodentia; family Muridae; genus Acomys; species Acomys russatus. The sequence goes on along the minus strand of NC_067160.1, from coordinate 18,039,978 downwards.
GCCCACATTAGCCGCCAACTTGGGAAGGACTATGAGAAATTCCTGCAGCTTTGGGCCCTCACTGCCATCTACTGCTTGTGGGATACAGGACAGAAAAAAATGTTGGATATATTTGCAGCTCTGCTCACTCCCCCACCCCCGTCTGCTGCTTGCATGATCTGGGATAGGGAGCAAACAGGCAGAGCTTGGTCCTGGCACAGGACATAATCCACATTAGCTGCCTCTCTAGAAAAAAGTGTGGGGCATCCAAGTAGCTTTGAGCCCTGAGTTATCTCAGCCCCCCAGCTGTTTGCTGGCCTAGACTGGCAGGGTCACAGAGCAGATAAATATACCCCTGCCATACCCAGGAGGACCACTGGAACTTCTGAGCAGCTTGGAGACCCAATCTCTTACAGCACCCGCAGCTGCTTACCAGCTGAGAACATACCTGTGGCTAGCAGAGCCTAAGCCAGGCTCCAGCCACGGTCCACATTAGCCACCACTCTATGAGCAACTTTAGGCATTGGTCTGTATATACACACCCACCTGAAGCATACCATTCAGATACAGCTAAGACACAAGGCAAGCCCATTGACCAGAGACCTGCTTGGGCCACACTACTCATTAACTGCAATTCTGCTAGCAGCTTCTGGCCCTGATCTCACCTCGCCCACCTATTGGCCAAAGCCACCTAGGTCACAGATCTGAGACTTGTTCAGGCCATACCCCATATTATCTGCTGTTTCCTGAGAAGCGTAGAGCTCTAATCGCTCTCGGTTGGCCTTGTCCAAATGGGGCACAGAGAACCATCTGGAATACAGCAGATAGACAGAGAACTGCCATCTCAAGAAGGACTGTAGGGTACCTGAGCAACTTTGGGCTTAGAAATATATCAGCTCATTCCTACCTTGCCCGACCCAACTGGAATACAGTCAGGGAACACAGCTGAGGTGAGCTGGGTACAGGCTCTAACAACCACTGTCCAACATCCTAAGGAGGCCTCTGGGGAGCCCTAGCAAACAACCTTTGGCTTGCAGTTCTTTTTACTTGCTCCCAGTCTGCCTGGCCAACCTGGGACAAAGATAGTGACCTCATTGGAGGAACCCCCAGGCCTGCTAACACCAGAGACAACCAGATGACTAGCGGACAGTGCAAGAAGACTAGCAACAAAACTGAGAGGTATATAGTAACACAGTGATCCTAACACAGCAAGCCCTGGAGATATGAGCACCCACAAAATGCAAAGAGAACACTTTAAATCTGAGGTGATTAAAATGATAGAAGCTTTGAAAGAGGAAAATAAATCACTCAAAGAAACACAGGAAAATACACTCAATTAGGTGAAGGAATTTAATAAATCCTATAAAGAACTACAGGAAACACATCCAAAGATATCAAAGAGATGAGGGAATTGAATAAATCCTATAAAGAAATACAGGAAAACGCATCTAAAGAGATGAAGGAAGTGAATAAATCCTATAAAGAATTACAGGAAAATTCAATCAAACAGGAGAAAGAAATGAATAAGACTATTCAAGACCTAAATAGGGAATTAGAAGCAACAAAGAAAATACAAGCTGAGGCAATCTTAGAGTTGGAAAACATAGGAAAGAAAGCAGGAACTACAGATATAAGTCACACTAACCGGATACAAGAGATGGAAGAATCTCAAGTGTGGAAGATAGTATCGAAGTTATCAATGCGTCAGTCAAAGAAAATATTAAAACTAAAAAGTTCCTAACACAAAACATCCAAGAAATCTGGGATACTATAAAAAGACCAATTCTAAGAATAATAGAAATAGAAGACTCGAAGATCCAAGGCCCTGAAAACATTTTCAATAAAATCATAGAAGAAAACTTCCCCAACCTAAAGAAAGAAATGCCCATTAACATACAAGAAGCCTATAGAACTCCAAATAGATGTGACCAGAAAAGAAAATCCTCCCGCCACATAATAATCAACACATTAAATATACAGAAAAAATAAAGGCTATTAAAAGCTGCAAGAGAAAAAGGTCAAGTTACATGTAAAGGCAAATCCATCAGAATTACACCTGGCTTCTCAACAGAGACTATAAAAGCTAGAAGTGCCTGGACTGAAGTCATGCAAACATTAGGAGAACACAGATGCCAACCCAGACTATTATACCTAGCAAAACTTTCAATCACCATAAATGGAGAAAATGAGATATTCCATGACAAAATCAAAATTAATCAATACCTAACCACAAATCCAGCCCTACAGAAGATACTAGAAGGAAAACTCCAACTCTAGAAGGCTAACTACAAACCGGGAAGCACAGGACATAAATAACTCTACATCCACAAATCCAAAACACAAAAACACACACACTACCACCACCAACATCAAAACAGAAGGAACTAACAAACACTGGTCGTTAATATCTCTTAACAGCAATGGCCTCAACTCCCCAGTACAAACACACAGACTGACATAATGGGTGCAAAAACATGATCTATCATTCTGCTGTATACAGGAAACATACTTCAGCAATAAAGATAAACATTAGCTCAGAGTAAAGTTTTGGAAAACTGTATTCTAAGCAAATGGACCTATGAAACAAGCTGGAGTTGCCACTCTAGTATCTGACAAAATAGACTTCCAACCAAAACTAATAAAAAAAGATGGGGAAAGTCACTACATCTTCATCAAAGGAAAAATACACCAAAATAATTTCTCAGTTCTGAACATCTATGCCCCAAACTCAGGAGCACTGACACTTGTAAAAGAAATGTTACTAAAACTTAAGCCACACATGGAACCACACACACTAATAGTGGGAGGCTTCAACACTTCTCTCTCCACAATAGACAGATCATCAAGACAGAAACTAAATGGAGAAACAAGGAGACTAATAGACATCGTGAAACAAATGGATCTAACTCATATCTACAGAAAATTTCAACCAAACACAGAAGATTACACCTTATTTTCAGCATCTCAAGGAACCTTCTCTAAAATTGATGACATAATTGGCCACAAAGAAAACCTCAACAGATACAAGAAAACTGAAATGATCCTTTGCATCTTATCAGACCACCATGGATTAAAGATGGAACAACAAAAGAAACAACAGAAAGCCTACAAACTCATGGAAACTGAACAACTCCCTACTCAATGACATCTGGATAAGGGGCGAAATAAAAAGAGAGTTCTTTCCTCTAGCATGTAAGATGGCAACAAAAAGTGAAGAAGGAATATTAAAGAGAGTACTTGTCTAAAAATATAGCTATTGGTGAAGATACACATGCCATCTTCCATGCTAGAGGAAAGAGCTACAGTGGAAGATTCGTGCAGAGGCAGACTGTGAACATCTTGTAACTTCTAGAAGTCGTGAGTTAACTTCTTCATGTTACTTTATATATCCTAAAAGTGATAAGGAACAAGTGTACCTTGAGTGTGGATGAATGGGGGCAGATGCATACAAAGAAGGAAATAAGGTAGAGATAGAAATGATGAAAGGCAGACACAGAGGTAGTGTTTGCAGAAATATCGAGGGTATAGTGCCAAGAAGAGAGTGATTTTGTTTAAGGAAAAGTATGCAAATATGAAATCTTTGAATATGAAATGATAGTAATTACTTGGGGAAAGTTAAAACATAGATATAAAAAGAAATACTCAAACGTTTGTAATTACCCTCAGTTGCTCAATATTTTTAATTCATTGTAAAATTTGAGGTAATTCCCTTAGCCTTTGAAAGTGTTCTGCTGAGAAAAAAAATCTTAGAAGATCTGAGGAGCAAAACCCACAGAACACTGGGCAATATCAAGGGGAAAATCCTGGGATTTCCCCCAGCATACTCCCAATGTAAAAAGGAAGAAAACCATACATCAAACAGGACAGGTGAAAGAGTAAGAGTGTTTGGATTTACAGTAATAGTCTGATGCCTCTTACACCATAGTAATGGTTTAGTCATCACTGAAGAACACTATCCAATTAAGAGAGATGACAAGTGGATTCTATGTGGAGTTAATATTGGTTTTGTGTTTTCATCTTTAAGACATCATAACTTGGGAGGCCTGGTGGCAATCAGAGGAAGGATAGCAGGCTACCAAGAAGAGACTTGATACCCTATGAGCATATACAGGGGGAGGAGGTTCCCCTCAGTCACAGTCATAGGGGAAGGGAGTAAGGGGAAAATGGGAGGGAGGGAGGAATGGGAGGATACAAGGGATGGGGTAACAATTGACATGTAATATGAATAAATTAATAACATATGTTTTAAAAAGATCATAACTTGCTTTGCAATGACACTAACACAGAGTTGCTGGGCATGAAAAATGGCCTCCCTCGGCCTCCCAGGTGGCTGATGACACAGGTGTGGATCATGACATCCTGATCTTTAGTAAGCATTTTTTTAACTTAGGAAAAACTCTAAGAAAGCTAATAATATCCTTTATAAATGTCCATGTTGTTCAGAGTCTCAACTCAGACACTTTTGGTACTGAAACACAAAATTAGAAACCTCTAAGCCAACTTCTACATTAAAAAACAAGCAAACAAACAAAAACCTATTTATGTTTGTAAATGACTTTCCTTAACACAGTGAAAACTATATTCTTTATGTCAGATTTTGCCATCAGTATTGGGGGAAGAGAATCAGGATTGGAAAAGTGGTAACCAGTTCCAACATTTTTCTTTTCAGGGTCTCTTGAATTATAAAATTTACCTGATTTGAGTTGTTTTAACGTGATTATTTCTACTTCATCTGAAGACTTTTTCTCAGTAGTTGTAGGCTGAATAGGATTTGAACCAAGATACTTTGTGAATGTTGTATTCATTACAATGCATACTCTTAATAATCCAAGTAAAAAAGCATTTGCTTTTACCTTCAAGGAATAATGATCATCTTCAACCCATGCTAAAAGGCAACAGGGAAAATGGTCAAAGTTATGAAATTATGACAATACCCACTCTGGACACATGAGGAGATAGGACAGGGATGACAATCACACTTTACTTGAAAATTATTATTTTAAGTTTTGTACTTGCTGTGGTTAGCATAAAATATGAAATGTAAAAATGCTGCTAGAATAAATACATACTTGATGAAACAAATACATATTTAATGCAAAATGAGTTAACATTTCAGAAGAGCAATAATACGCCCAATGGATGTAACGAAAGTAGGAAAGTGTACAGCTGGAGGTGGCACCGCTTTGACTGAAGGGAAGTGTTATGATCTACAATGAGAGGAACAAATAGCTCCAAAAGGTAAGTGACAGAGCTGACTAGACGGGTTCCAAGTGATTGGTGCAGTTCTAGTACAAACACTCTTAGTTCTTAGCATTTTCGCTGCATGCTGTAAATTAGGAAGAACAGTGTTTTCAACCAGTTGAATGAAATGTAGAATTGGTTTTCTGAGACTGATAGGTTTCCAAACTGGTAAGAGTAGATATACAGTTCCAGAACAACAGTCTATAAAATGTCTCCTTATTCATACAAATGTTAAACAAAAATTTTGTCAAATTGCCTCAGTTTTTTGTTTCTGACTTATTTACTTTATGTATATACATTTTTTTGGCCTGCACATGCATGCCTGGTGCCCATGGAGGACAGAAGAGGGAAACCAATTCTCTGAAAGTGGATGAGCCATCATGTGGGTACCAGGTCCTCTGTAGGAGCAGCCAGCGCGCTCATTGCCGGAGCCATCTCTTCAGCCCCTCAATAATGCTTTTAAATAAAATAATGTTTCTTACCTAGCACCCTTCCCTTTGTAATGTCTTCATCTTTTTCTTCTTGAACCTCAGAAGAATGACCATCCTGGAAAACCCTCTCAACGGGTTTCTGTTAAAATTCACACCAGGAAAGAATAGCACATATTTTTCTAACCATTTTCTAAAATACGTCACTTTTTTTTTTTACAATTTGAAAGCAGTTGGGCATAAGAGAATGTGCTAAGGATGAGTACAATTCTCTAAAGAATCTGGCATATTCTCCCTGGGTCAGTCCTGTGTTTTACTTTCATAGTTACTCAGTCTTTAATCATACATGAGAGTTGACAGTAAGCATGGTCTTAAAAATTCTAATATTTGCTCTCATGCAAAACCTTAACAAGTAAATTACTTTTAAAATGTTTAATATGTATTTCAGACCTAAAATTATATATTTACAACACATACAAATTCTTAAACATTTACTTGCTATAAATGAAATATTAGTTATTTAAAATAGTTTAAATGGCACAGATTGGTTTTGTTTGAAAATACAATACTCAACTTGAGAACTGAACCCACAGAATATAACAGTGATAATAAACAGAAAATCCCAGGTGGTACTTCAAAATCCCAGGTGGTAGCGTGCAAAAATTTACTTTGTGCATGTGCTCATATACAAGTTATGCATGTGGATGTCCGTGCACCTGAAGGCCAATTCTGCCACCTACTGACATAATGTTAGGGCCATGCTTCCACAGACCATATCTGCATTATCTGGTCCTAAAATGTTCTATGGGCACTGAGACCAGTGCACACACAACATTAGTGTATTTAGTGATTCCATTCACCAAGATGAAGACAAGCAGGGAAGATATTATCTCTACTCCCACCCCAGAGGGTCCATCATGGTCCATCAGTTGCTGACCAGGCATTGGAACTGTTAAATGTCCCTCTCTCTACAAAACACTGAGGTCAATCAGATATCGGGGGATGACGTGATCTTTAACTGAAATGTTACTGGCCGAGAACATGGAACTACACATCTGAGCCCAGCAAATCACACTCTTGGCCTGTAACCAGTATATCATTTGTAACTTCAGCTGCTTTTCAATGAGGTTTCTTATATGACCTTTCTGCCACGTACAAGGTTAAACAAATAGAAACATACTACACACTTAGAGATAGTGCAGCTACATGCCAGTGCCCTTTAAGAATAGTCTAAGTTCTAGAGCTAGCTAGTGGAGACACTTTAAAAATTAAATGTGGAATCACCTACTAAATCTTTAGGGCAGTTGGAGAAAAGTACCCTTGGACTTTAACATGGCCTTCAGGAAGGAGGGGTGATATTAAGTAAGAACTGAAACTTTACCAATGACCACTTGTCCTCATTCTGCTCACACTTCTTTGTTTTTTCCTCTGAGGAAACTGGCTCTGGAGATAGAGTAGATGTGTACATTGTGTGAATATGGTGAAAATAAGTTGCAAGAAGAGTCCAATAAAGTGACATTTTCTACAGCAACATATAGATCATTACATATGTAGAAAGAACAATTTTATAGCAGCATAAAGCAACATACGTTAATGGTAATAAAAATGATACCCATGTTTTCCAAAGGTATCATTTCAATAAACTTTAAAGTTTAGTTACTTTTTTTTTTAATTTTTATTTATTTATTATGTATACAGTGTTCTGCCTGCATGTACACGTGCACTCCAGAAGAGGGCACCAGATCTCACCATGTGGTTGCTGGGAATTGAACTCAGGACCTCTAGAAGAGCACGCAGTGCTCTTAACCTCTGAGCCATCTCTCCAGACCCCCAAGTTTAGTTACTTATAAAATAGATCTAATGACATACAAAACATCCCAAAGATTCATCCACAATTAATCCATGCATGAACAAGCCCCCAGCAACAAAAACATTAAATGTGAAAAAAACTAATACTGCAAATCACTTTCTACCTCTAAATACCTTTTAAACTACTCAAAAATATGTTGATCATAATATTGTTCCTTATCCATACTTGTCTGTGAACTTGTCCCCTCTGTTGAGCATGTTTTTATGCACTATTCTGACAAATGCTGGACACAACGTTACACTGAGTCTTTCTCATGCTGTCTCTCCCTCCCTAGATGTACAGGGATTGGGATTGTGCTCCTGGAGGCTCCCTAAGCATCTTCTTAAGATTATATCTTGCAGCCTGATGTTGCTGAGTTAGATGCTGCCTAGCACTTTTACTCATAGACTGAGTGGTGCAATATCTTTCCCCCCACCCCTTTCTTTCTCTCATTTATTTTTTGAGACAGTGTCTCAACTAGAGGAAGGGGGTGAATAGGCAGCAGTGTTACAAAAAGAAGATGAAACTTGTCAGGGTAAGTAAGGCATCCAGAAGTATTTAGAAATTTATCATATAAGCATCAGTTTTCACCATAGAGCAATCCTGATCTAGATTCCTGAAGAGCAGAGCACCGGTCTTCAACATAAACAATTAGCAAACGTGATGAGAAGTGGCAAGCTGAGGTCACCTGGTAGACTACATTCCCTCAGCCATTGCTTTGTGAAGTGCATCCCTGTGGATGGTGAGGAAGAAGCTCATTCTCATGTAAGTGTTCTGTGTCGCACTTCTGCTGAGCCATGTGAGAAAGCACAGTGGCTCTGGAGGAGCAGCTCAATGTAGAGGTTACATTTAGTATGCAGGTAGAATGATTCCAAAGCATTTGGAAAAAATAGAAATAATGGAAAAACTGTTATTTGACAAAGCTAAGGTCAGCAGAGTTGAAGAGACCTTAGTGGGAGTAGTTTTGGTCACATTGTTTTCTATACAATTATGAAATGCCCTAGACTGATTTAAAAACAAGCAAATGAGAAAATATATAAGTGAAGAATATTTAAGTACAATTAGTTCACTTTGAAGGATATGTAAGCTTGGACTTATATATCATATCTAATTATATAATGTTATATTCTATGATCAGATACATATCTGATGACACCACTAAGTTAACTGGAAAAAAACTCTGAATCATTAATAAGTGACAAATTGTATGATATGATTAACATGGGCTTTATTCTACCCATCTATAAATAGAAATTATCTTGCTATGTGTCGAAGCTAGTCCAGGGCTCCAGCCTCCAGAATCTGAGACTCTGGGCTATGTCTTGGCATTTACATCTCAGGCATTTTATTTCTATTTTGACTGTTTTTTTGAAAGATTATTATAGATACCCATATCTTACCATGACACATTCATATGTAACTGTCTTACACAAGGTCCTCAGTAGCATCGAGTCCCAGCATGTTTAGGTTTTAGGAGAATCTGCTAACCTTCATGATTAACCTTCATAAGGGACTATGATGAGCAGAGAGTCAAAATGGTTGTAAGGTGTTGAACAGAAAAGGAGAAAAATCTACCTTGGGGCTCACTTTTCAACATCTCATATATGTTTTTGAAACCTGGATGTCAATGACAGCACCTGCACTGGGTAAAACAAATTTCACCGTCCTGTGTGTGGCTTAGTGGAATTAGAACAGGAAACCTGTGAGTGTTAAAGTCTCACCTAGGTTGTTCCAAGTGACTAGAACTGCAGTTTTTACCTGAGTTGGATGGTTTTGCATCTGCCTTTTCTACTGCTATGTGTTGAAGAGCATCTTCCACTTCAGCGGTGGGCTGGATTGATATAAGGTGATGGTTAAATGTTTTATATTTCACACAATATCTACTCAATAATTCAAGATAAAAATCATAAAAGTTGTTACCATGGAGCAAGCTTCTTTCTCAGCATTCTCTAAAAAGCAACAGGAAACACGGTCAATCTAAATACAGAGGAAAGGCAAGCAACATTCGTGAACACACGGCAAAGAGCAGAATCTTAATGCTCCCATTTCCAATTGTACTTTTGTTATAAGAAAACTCAAAGGACCCAAGATAGCGGCGAGCAGTGTGGACCGTGTTTGGAGGCTCCAGTGAACAATTCAGGGAATTGCACAGATTTCTGAGCCAGGAACACCAAGGTCCCCACACCACAGCAGCGGGAGTGCTCCATGGTTCGGAGGGAGCACTTGCACACTGGAGGAGCCCGGATTTTCTTGGATCGGAGGAGCAGCGGCAGAGGCAGCAGCAACAGTGGCGGCACCAGCGTCAGCAGTGGCAGTGGCTGAGGTTTGCAGCTCTGAGCCTTCCGGTGGAGGCAATTAGTGTGGTGGCCAGTGGGAGTTGCTGCGGGAGAGGGGACTCTGGACAGGATTTGGGTCACGTGGTGCCTTGTGACCCAAACTGGACTCGGCAGACAGTTCAGTCCCAGAGTCCCGGGTTCAGCTCAGTGCGTAGTGCCGTGGAGACGCTGTCTCAGCACAGCAAGCAATTCTGCCCTAGGCACTGGCTCAACTCAGCCACACCTCCCCTGCTGTGACGCAGGCTGGGCGGAACACTCAATTCCACGCTAGGCACCAGCTCAGCGCAGCCGCAGTTCTGCTGTGACGCAGACTGGGCGGAGCGCTCAGTTCCACCCTAGGCACCAGCTCAGCGCGCAGCCGCAGTTCTCCAGCTGTGACGCAGGCTGGGCGGAGCACTCAGCTCCACCAGAGGCACTAGCTCACATCAACGAGCAGTTCTACCCAAGACACTAGCACAGTTCAGCGGGCAGTTCTGGGGCACTAACACAGGCTGAGGTCAGCACGCAGATTCAGCCCAGAGGCCCTAGCTGGACTTGCCGGGCAGATTGGGCCCAGAGACTCTAGTTGAGCTGTGCACCCAGGCTTGGCGGCTCCAAGACTCTGGCTGGACTATCCACGCAGTATAGGCCCGGAGTCCCGGGCTGAATTCAGCGTGCAGTGTGAGTCCAGAATCCCTGGCTGAACCCGGTGCACAATTCCGCCCCAGAGACTCAGGTGGAGCTCGGAGTGCAATTTGGGCCTGAGACCCTAACTGTGCTTGGCAGACAGATTGGGCCCAGAGATTCTAGCGGAGCTTTTGGCACAGTCCCGGCTCAAAGACTCTGGTTGGACAAAATGTGCAGTTTGAATCCAGAATTCCTGGCTGAGCTTGGCAGATAGTTCAGGCCCTGAGTCAATAACTGACCATAGCACACACTTTGGGCCACAAGCCCCTAGCTGAGCTTGGGGCGCAGTCCCAGCCCCCAAAATTCTGGCTGGACCCTGTGTGCATTTTGTGACCAGAATCCCTAGCTGAGCTCAGCAGACAGATCAGGCCCTGAGAATCTAGCTGAGCTCAGCATGTGGTTCGGGCCCAGGGTCCCTGGCTGGACTTGGCAGGGAACCCAGAAGGCTGTGAATACCTTGACCTGACCCAACGCTCATTCAGAGACCCAGAACGATTGCAGGACCCACAGCACAGGGGATCTGAGGATCACTGGCTGTGAGGGACCAAAAGGACAGGGCTAATCTCCTGCAATCCACACCAGTGAAGTATCAGAGCTTCCAGCCTACGGAAATCGTGAGAAAATAAGTGAATCTATCATCAGACTCCATCCATCCAACTCTGGAGAATACCCAACAGAAACAAAAACACCAAGATGTCTAAAGGACAGCATAAAAGCATACGCAAAAACCCCCCAAAACAACATGGCGTCTCCAGTTTCCAGCTATCCCAAAGAAAACAACCCAGAGAACTCAAATACAACCGAAATACAAGAAAATGACCTCAAATCCTTAGTAATGAGGATATTAATGGAGGAAACAAATAAAATTCGTAATCAAATGCAGGAGACGCAGCCAAACACGTGAGAGACATAAAAGCAGCACATAGAGTAGAACTGGAAAAATTTCAGGAAAATGCAAACAACCAGATGAAAGAAATCAAAAAATCAGTTCAAGATCTGAAGACAAAAATGGATTCAATGATAAACACACAGACAGAAGAAAAACGAGAACGTGAGACCTCAGAGAAGAAGGCAAGCAACACAGAGGTGAGCTTTTCTAACAGAATCCAAGAGATGGAAGAGCGAATCTCAGGTCTAGAACATACAATCACAGATCTTGAAGCAACCATTAAGGAAAATGTGAAATCTGTAAAACTCCTGACACAAAACATCCAAGAAATTAAGGATGCCATGAAAAGAAGAAATCTGAGGATAACAGGCATTGAAGAAAGAGAAGATATCAGACTCCAAGGCCCAGAAACTATTCTCAATAAAATCATAGAAGAAAATTTCCCCAATCTAAAGAAAGAGATGCCTATAAACATACAAGAGGCCTACAGAACACCAAATAGAATTGACCAGAAAAGAAAAACTGCCTGTCACATAATAATCAAAACACAAAACATACAGAACAAAGAAAAAAATTTAAAAGCTGCAAGGGAAAAGGGCCAAATAACATTTAATGGAAAACCTATCAGAATTACACCCGACTTCTCGGCAGAGACCATAAAAGCCAGAAGGGCCTGGACAGAGATCCTGCAAACCCTTAGAGACCACAGATGCCAGTCCAGACTACTTTACCCAGCAAAACTATCAATAACCATTGATGGAGAAAACAAAATATCCCATGGCAAAAACAAATTCAAACAGTACCTATCCACAAGTCCAGCTTTACAGAAAGTACTAGAAGGAAAACTCCATCCCAAAGGCTCAAGCTACAACCAAAACTACTCAGGAAATAGATAACTATCCCATGGCAAAAACACAACTACACAAAACGCTCGACTGGAATCAACATCAAAATTAAGACTCTTAACAGTCACTGGTCATTAATATCTCTCAACATCAATGGTCTCAATTCTCCAATAAAAAGACACAGACTAACTGAATGGGTGCATAAACAAGATCCAACATTCTTCTGCATTTAAGAAACACATCTCACCCATAATGATAGGCATTACCTCAGGGTAAACGGTTGGAAAAAAATATTCCAAGCAAATGGTCACAAGAAGCAAGCAGGCGTAGCCATTTTAGTATCGAACAAAATAGACTTTCAACCAAAATTAATCAAAAGGGATGAGGAAGGACACTTCATACTCATCAAAGGTAAAGTCAACCAAGATGACATCACAATTCTGAACATCTATGCTCCCAATACAAGGGCACCCACATTTGTAAAAGATCTCCTAAAAAAGCTTAAACCACATAATGATCCCCACACAATAATAGTGGGGGACTTCAACACCCCACTCTCACTGAAGGATAAGTCATTGAAACAGAAACTAAGCCGAGAAATAACATCATTAACCAATGCCATGGGTCAAATGGATCTAACAGATATCTATAGAACCTTTCACCCAAACAAGAAAGAATATACCTTCTTCTCTGCACCCCATGGAACCTTCTCCAAAATTGATCACATCGTAGGTCACAAAGCAAGCCTCAAGAGATACAAGAGGATTGAAATAATACCTTGTATCCTATCAGATCACCATGCTCTTAGGCTGCAATTCAACAACAACAGAAATAACAAAAAGCCTACACGTACGTGGAAACTAAACAACTCTCTGCTAAATGACACCTGGGTCAGGGAAGATATAAAGAAAGAAATCAAGGAGTTTCTGAAATTCAATGAAAATGAAGGAACAACATATCCAAATTTGTGGGATACATTGAAAGCAGTGCTAAGAAGAAAATTCATAGCACTAAGTGCCTTTAAAAAGAAATTGGAAACATCACACATAAGCATCTAAACGACACAACTGGAAGCCCTAGAAAAAAAAAGAAGCAGAAACACCCAAAAGGAGTAGATGTCTGGAAATAATCAAACTCAAGGCTGAAATTAACAAATTAGAAACTAAGAAAACAGTCCAAAGAATCAACAAAACCAAGAGCTGGTTCTTTGAGAAAATCAACAAGGTAGACAGACTGTTAGCCAAACTAACTAAAAGGCAGAGAGACAGTATTGAAATCAACAAAATCAGAAACGAAAAGGGAGACATAACAACAGACACTGAGGAAATACAAAGAATCATAAGATCCTACTTTGAAGGCATATATGCCACAAAATTTGAAAATCTAAGGGAAATGGATAATTTTCTTGATCAATTTCATTTGCCAAAGTTGAGTAAAGAACAGATAAGCTAAATAGTCCCATTTCCCCTACAGAAATAGAAGCAATCATTGATAGTCTCCCAACCAAAAAAAGCCCAGGGCCAGATGGTTTCAGTGCAGAATTCTACCAGACCTCCAAGGGTGAGCTAATACCGATACTCTTCAAGCTACTCCAAAAGATAGAAATGGATGGAATATTACCAAACTCATTGTATGAGGCCATAGTCTCATTGATACCTAAACCTCACAAAGACTCAACAAAGAAAGAGAATTTCAGACCAATTTCTCTTATGAACATCGATGCAAAAATATTAAATAAAATACTCGCAAAACGAATACAAGAACACATCAAAGATATCATTCATCATGACCAAGTAGGCTTCATTCCAGGCATGCAGGGATGGTTTAATATGCGGAAATCCATCAATGTAATCAACCATATAAACAAACTGAAAATAAAAAACCACATGATCATCTCTTTAGATGCAGAGAAAGCATTTGATAAAATCCAACACCCATTCATGTTTAAAGTTTTAGAGAGATCGGGGATACAATGCACTTTCCTCAACATAATAAAGGCTATATACAGCAAGTCAATAGCCAAAATCAAAGTAAATGGTGAGAGACTCAAGGAAATTCCTCTAAAATCGGGAACAAGGCAAGGCTGCCCACTCTCTCCATATCTCTTCAATATAGTACTCGAAGTTCTAGCCAGGGCAATAAGACAACAAAAGGAGATCAAGGGGATCCAAATGGGAAAGGAGGAAGTCAAATTATCCCTATTTGCAGATGATATGATAGTGTACATAAGTGACCCTCAAAATTCCACCAGAGAACTCCTAAAGCTGATAAACACCTTCAGCAAATTAGCTGGATACAAAATTAACTCAAAAAAGTCTGTAGCCTTCCTATACATAAATGACAAGCTTGCAGAGGAAGGAATTAGGAAAGCCACACCCTTCACATTAGCCACAAGCAACATAAAATATCTAGGAGTCACTCTAACTAAATGAAGGACTTGTTTGAAAAAAAATTTCAAAACTCTGAAGAAAGAGATTGAAGATGACATGAGAAGATGGAATGACCTTCCTTGCTCATGGATCAGGAGAATTAACATAGTAAAAATGGCCATCCTACCAAAAGCAATCTACAGATTCAATGCAATCCCTATCAAAATAACTACAAAATTTTTTAAAGACAATGAAAGTTCAATTCTGAACTTCATATGGAAAAACAAAAAACCCAGAATAGCTAAAACAATCTTATACAATAAAAGGTGCTCCGGAGAAATCTCCATACCTGATCTCAAACTGTACTATAAAGCAATAGTACTTAAAACAGCTTGGTACTGGTACAGCAATAGGCTGGTTGATCAATGGAATCGAATTGAAGACCCAGATATGAATCCACACACATATGGTCACTTGATTTTTGACAAAGAAGCCAAATCCATTCAATGTAAAAAGGATAGCATCTTCAACAAATGGTGCTGGTCTAACTGGAGGTCTATGTGTAAAAAAATGAAACTGGACCCATATTTGTCACCTTGCACAAAACTCAAATCCAAGTGGATTAAAGACCTCAATATAAAAACAGAGACACTAAGTCACTTAGAGGAAAAAGTGGGGAAGAGCCTGGAACATATTGGCACAGGAGACAATTTCCTGAACAGAACACCAACAGCCCAGGCCTTAATGTCAACAATTAATATATGGGACCTCATGAGGCTGAGAAGCTTCTGTAAGGCTGGAGACAATGTCAAGAGAACAAAGCAACAGCCTACAGACTGGGAAAAGTTCTTCACCAACCCTACATCTGACAAAAGTCTAATATCTAAAATATATAAAGAACTCATGAAGCTAAACACCACCAAACCAAATAACCCAATTGAGAAATGGGGCTTGGAACTAAACAGAGAATTCTCAACAGAGGAATATCAAATGGCTGAGAAACACTTAAAGAAATGCTCAACCTCCTTAGTCATCAGGGAAATGCAAATCAAAACAACTCTGAGATTCCATCTTACACCCATCAGAATGGCTAAGATCAAAAACTCAAGCGACACCACATGCTGGCGAGGATGTGGGGAGAGAGGAACACTCCTTCATTGCTGGTGGGAATGCAAACTAGTACAGCCACTTTGGAAATCTATCTAGTGTTATCTCAGAAAACTGGGAATAGGGCTTCCTCAAGACCCAGCTATCCCACTCCTTGGAATATACCCAGAAGATGCTCCAGCACACAATAAGAAAATTTGCTCAACCATGTTCATAGCAGCCTTATTCATAATAGCCAGAACATGGAAACAGCCTAAGTGTCCCTCAGTAGAAGAGTAGATAAAGAAACTGTGGTACATATACACTATGGAATACTACTCAGCTATTAAAAACAAGGAATTCCCAAAATTTGTGGATAAATGGATTGAGCTAGAAATGATCATAATGAGTGAGTTAACCCAGAAGCAGAAAGAATCAAATGGTATATACTCATTTATATCTGCATACTAGCCCAAGGGGCATGTCCCACGAAAGCCTTTACTTACCAGGAAACTGGGACAGAGGGGAGGGCATCCTATTGGGACTCTAAATGAGAGACACATGGGAGAATAGCAAAGTAGAAGGATCCAGAGGGTCCTAGAAACCTACAAGTAGAACAATATGATAGGCAGATTTGGGCCCAGGGGTCCCGCTCAAACCAAGGCACCAGCCAAGGACAATACAGAAGGTAAACTTTAAACCCCTTCCCAGATCTAGCCAATGGTCAGAACATTCTCCACAGTTGAGTGGAGAGTGTGATATGACTTTCTCACGTACTCTGGTGCCTCACATTTGACCATGTACCCTGGAGGGGGAGACCTGGTGGCACTCAGAGGAAGGACAGCAGGTAGCCAAGAAGAGACTTGATACCCTATGAGAATATACAGGGGGAGGTAATCCCCCTCAGGAACAGTCATAGGGGAGGGCAATAATGGGAGAATGGGGGGGAGGGAGGAATGGGAGGATACAAGGGATGGGATAAACATTGAGATGTAACAAGAATAAATTAATAATAAAAAAAAATTTGCTCAACCATGTTCATAGCAGCCTTATTCATAATAGCCAGATCATGGAAACAGCCTAAGTGTCCATCAGTAGAAGAGTGGATAAAGAAACTGTGGTACATATACACTATGGAATACTACTCAGCTATTAAAAACGAGGAATTCCCAGAATTTGTGGATAAATGGATTGAGCTAGAAATGATCATAATGAGTGAGTTAACCCAGAAGCAGAAAGACTTAAATGGTATATACTCACATATCTGCATGCTAGCCCAAGGGGCATGTCCCACAAAAGCCTTCACTTACCAGGAAACTGGGACAGAGGGGAGGACATCCTATTGGGACTCTAGATGAGAGAAGCATGAGAGAATGGCAAAGTAGAAGGATCCAGAGGGTCCTAGAAACCTACAAGTAGAACATTGTGATAGGCAGATTTGGGCCCAGAGGTCCCGCTCAAACTAAGGCACCAGCCAAGGACAATACAGGCAGTAAACTTTAAACCCCTACCCAGATTTAGCCAACGGTCAGAACATTCTCTACAGTTGAGTGGAGAGTGGGATATGACTTTCTCACATACTCTGGTGCCTCACATTTGACCATGTCCCCTGGAGGGGGAAACCTGGTAGCACTCAGAGGAAGAACAGCAGGTTACCAAGAAGAGACTTGATACCCTATGAGCATATACAGGGGGAGGTAATCCTCCTCAGGAACAGTCATAGGGGAGGGGAATAAGGGGAAAATGGGAGGGAGGAAAGAATGGGAGGATACAAGGGATGGGATAAACATTGAGATGTAACAAGAATAAATTAATAATAAAAAAAGAAAACTCAAGATATAACAGGTGCTTCAGAATGTCTTTCTATATAGCATACTGCCTCCTTACTTGGCTTACAATCCTATCAAACACAAGATAAAACCTTGGCATCCCTCTTTTTGGAATTTGTCTCCTGTGCTTTGAGCCACCTTTGACCTCTGCACACAGCGATATTAAAGAAAGAAACAAGTGACATCTTACCCACATGATTCCTATTCAGGGCTGAAGTCACCAAAAGCCACTAGGACAACTTGCTGTCAGCTTTTAGTTTCCTGTTCCAGATTTCCAAATGGTGTCTGGAGGTCTACGTTCATATTGTAAGGCCTGCTCCAGGAGTACACCTTCGGCAGATTGTGTTCCACCACTTCCATGTTAAAGCAGCTCTTGCTGATATTTTCCATTAAATATTCTCTTTCTCATTTTTTTTTTACTAAGCTCAAGAACCAAGGTCAGAGTACTAGTATACTGTATGCTTACCACGCAGATGGGTATAGCTGTCCCGGGTCCGAAAAAGATTCAAGGGAAAATGAAAATAACAGAAAGAGAACTATTTGGAATAGTTTGGGGGATGCAGAAGAGGAAGATGTGGAGGATGAGCAAAGTATAACGGGCATGAACATGTTCACAATGCCTTGCATACATGCACAGAATGGTTAAAATTCCAAAATTTAAGAACAGAGAAAGAGAGAAGGAAAAAAACTTGGGAAGGTATAACTTTGTATTTGAGCACTGTACTCAGTAATATAATATTATATTCTATGGTCACATACTAACTGGTGAGATCACAGAATCATCTAGACAATAACTAGGATCATTAATAAATGATTTGCTATCCAATTCAAATTAAAATGGATTTTCCTCTGGTTTATGAAAAGTCAGTATCTTATATGCACCAAGTCTACTTCTGGGTTCAAGCAAGCATTTGCCTGGTTTCCTGGGGCTGACGACGACAGGAATGTCACCTTAGCTGCGCCTCGAACATGTCTGATGTGTTTTTTCAGCTTGTACTGAAAAGTGGTCAGTTGTCACCGTGAAGTATTTATACAGCTCTATTCCGCATTGTTCCCAGTGTCTCACACTTTTAGCAGTTTGAACTGTGGGAAATATAACCGGCTGTTATAATTAACCTTGGTAAGTGCCTATAAGGGACAGAGATCCCAAAGTAGTAAATTTAAAGTTTTGAAACATGAGAAGAGAGAACCTAAGGTGAAACTTATATTCATTGAAAACCATTTCCTGTGTGCTTGTAGTTACCTTGTGGTGAAATATGGATGCAAAACTGGAACTTGTCCTGCTACAACTCACACCATGTCATTGTGGACGCGGAGCATTAGGGATGGGCAGCCTGGGCGCATTAATAACTCACCTACTTATTTTTAAAGTAGCTTACACTACGAGTTTTACCTGACTCACAGAGTCTTTCCTCGGCCTTTTCCACAGCTTCACTTTGAGGAGAATCTTTCACTTCTGTGGTGGGCAGGATGGGCTTCGAAACAAGAAAGTGCTAAATGTTATATACGTGTCATACAGTAGCTAATTAGTAATTCAATGATATTATAAATGCCATTACCGTTGTACAAGCATCTTCCTCAGTGCTCCCTAGGAAGCAAAAGGACACACAGTCAATTCTGCTTCCCAGTGGATGAGTGGCTGAGCATAGCTCTTTGGAATTTCTCAAGGGATTGCCATGGAACTAGTCGCAGTAAGGATGGCAACAGGATAGAAGCAAACCAATGGAAAATAACTTCTACCCGTTTTTCCGCTTAAATTTCGATACCCTATGAGCATATACAGGGGGAGGAGGTCCCCCTCAGTCACAGTGATAGGGGAGGGGAGTAAGGGGAAAATGGGAGGGAGGGAGGAATGGGAGGATACAAGGGAGGGGATAACCATTGAGATGTAATATAAATAAATTAATAAAATATATTTTTAAATTTTTAAAATTTTTATTTTGCATGTATAAATGTTTGCTTCAATAAAAACTACATTCCTGGTACCCGGGGAGGTAGTAAAGAGGACATGACATCCTCTGGAACTGGGGTTATTAACAAGTGTATGAGTGCTGGGAACTGATTGCAGGTCTTCTGCAAGAGCGGCTCTGAACTGCTGAGCCATCTCTCCAGTCCTCGCTTTTTTTTTTTTTTTTTTTTTCGCTTTAAAAACTCACATACAAAGTGGGGGTCTTCCTCATGGCATCTCCACACATATACACATCATCTACTTTGTCTCTGTTTATAAATGTCACCCTGACTCCTCACTGGCATTTACTGGTGGCGCTTTTCCTCCACCTAGCAGGACTGCCTGACTTGATGTGTGGCATGTGAGTTCAGGCAGATATAGTTTAGTAAGGGTAAGAGCATGAAAGGTAGGAACAGACAGAATGTCCTATGTGAGTGACGTATCAGTCAAGAACAGAGTGCTTGATGGGGTCATCAGAGGAAGCCCAGTAATGCTGGAGAAGTGGTCCAGAAGAGAAGGCTAAAGATGCAGAGTCTGGAAGAATCGGCCTTACATGGAAATGTACATGGAAAACTCATACATTTTGGAATCTTGGCTATTAATGCTCCAAATCAAGTTTTTTCTTTGTATTTTCAATGGTGATTTGTCACTACAAATGTGGCAAGGATGGGTGTGACGTTCACAGGAATAATTAGAGTCAGGAGAGTTAACAGAGAGATAACAAAATGTGGGTGAAGCTGACCCAAACTGAGATAAGGCTTCACGAAACATTTGATAAAGATGTATTTAATTCCACTGTAGAATGCCTTTCATTAACTTTTAAAGAAGAAAACAAATGTGATATCCTGAAGGATTCAATCCCAGTTATTAGTGGTCACTAGAGATAATGTGCTTCCTACCCATTGTCCTCTGATCTCCACACACGTGCCATTGTATGCATGTCACCCCCAAAGTGTGTGTGTGTGTGTGTGTGTGTGTGTGTGTGTGAATGCAAGTGTATATCAGTGCAAGTGGGCAATATGAACTTTTGTACAACTGTAAGGTGAGATGAGATATGAGGGAACGCATGTAAGCCATTTTCATTGCCAGCTTGGTTGTGGGCTGCGTTTTACTCTGAGATGTTGAAGTTACTCATTTTCAGGACCCTTATTATGTGCTGTGTTTCTCATGTTCACTGAACTCATCAAGAAAGATTAGCTGAAGAGAGTGGCCCAGTAGCTGTATGCTTAACCATGCGAGTGGTCCTGAATTCAACACATGCTCAGAAAGGATAAAAGCAAGAGACTAGTTTGGGTAGACAGCTGACGGGAGGCACCAGGGCAGGATAGAAGTAGAGTGAGGTGGACGTAACCATGTACACTGCAGGAAATGGGTAAAAATTTTGAGTCATTAAAAAAATGACTAAAGAGAAAATTGGCTAAAGGAAAATTGAAGATGTAATCATAAATATGACAATTGCAGGTATATTAATTTGATTTTATGCATTATAATCAATTATATAATGCTCTATTCTACGATCAGATACATAACCAATTAGATTACCAAATTAGATAGTAAATAACTGGAATTAGAAATAGAAGACCTGGTATCCTGATAGAATTAAAATGGATTTTTTTCTGTTTATAATAGAGGGGTTCTTGTTATGTATCAAGGCTAAACCACAACTTCCAGGTTGAAGGAACCTCTTGCCTGACTTCCCAGAATTAAAGACCACAGGTTCTAATTAAAGAACCTGCATCTTAAGCATATATCTTTCTTTTGAATTTTTTTTTTCAGATTGAGGTGGAAAGTGATGTTTATGGCAGGACAGCCGCACATAATTTCATTAGGCTTTCTTCTCATTTGGTCCACACTGTGGGCAGTTTTAAACTTTGGGAAACCCTATCAACTCTCAAGACCTCTTTAAATGTCTACAAAGGACAGAGATTCCAACCTGGTAACTTTAAAGTATTAAAACAAGGAAGTATAAAAAAAATTAAGTCAAAACTCCTCTTTGTCAGCGTCTTTTCCATGTACCAGTGAAGACCTTTGTTTCTGAGCTAGCACTGCCGGGAATGACTGTTTTGCTGGCTATGACAACTTATCTTTTGTGGACACGGAGCATTAGGGATGGGCAGCCTCGGGGCATTAGTAACTCACCTACTTCTTTTCAAAGTTGCTTACACTGCTAGTTTTACCTGACTCAGACGGTCTTTCCTCAGCCTTTTCAGCTGCTTCACTTTGAGGAGAATTTTTCACTTCCGTGGTGGGCGGGATGGGCTTTGAAACAGGAAAGTGTTAAATGTGATATATGTGTCGTACAGTCGTTACAAGGTAATTCAGTGATATTATAAAAGTCATTACCATTGAGCACGCCACTTTCCTGGTAGCCTCTAAAAAGCAAAGGGAGATGTAATCAATTCATGTGGGCAGCAGAGACAGTCAACATTCACGAAGACTCAGGAATGAGCACAATTCCCATGCCTGTAGCTCTCCTCAAGTATTTGAATTTTGGTAGCTCAGCAGGATCCAGTAGACACTTAGAAACTGTGCTAAGCAGTACCAGCACTTCACCTGGGCCTGCTACATGACTGAAAATGTGAAAAGGCCTTGATGTTTCTCCATTTGATATCTGTTGCCTGTGTGGTACATAACTTACTAACCTTGGCACGCAAACTTATTAAACACCAAAGAACTGTCTTCCTGAATCTAGTGATGAATAACCTATATCATTCCTCTTCAGGGCTAAACTCACAAAGAGTAACTGAGGCAACATAATATCAGCTTTTACAGTCTTCCATTCAAGACTCCCAAATGGTGCCTAAAGACTCCTACTTATCCTGCAAAACCCTTTCCCCAGGGACAAAGGAGCCTTGTATCATAGACCTATTCCCTGAAAAAGACAGTAATCTGTGATACGACAAAGCTGCCCTAGGAGCATGAACAATCCCGTCCCGAGAAGCAGCTTATCCCCACAACCAACAACGATTCTCTTCAGATAACATTGTAGATCAGAATTGGCACAGTGTCCATTTAGACACGCCTTGACTACCACTTCTGAATTATGCGACCTCTTCAGCCTGCCTCAATCATGACATTAGTTGTACTTAAATCTCTGTCAGGAGCCTGAAGATGAGCTTGATAATCCTCCAGGTGTTCTTCTTCCTAAAGTGTACACTGACCGAATAGCTCTCTGATTTTCACACTTATGGGTGGCTGAGCATAGCTCTTTGGGACTGGTGGAACTTAGCTCTGAAACTAGTTACAAGTCAGGACAGCAGCAGGACAGAAGTACACTAGTAGAAAATATGAGCGCACATTTTTATAGGTTTTTAACTTAATGTACAAAGCAAGGAGTTTGGTCTTGACATTCCCAATACAGTACGCTTGGCCTTCTTCTCCTACCACCCTTCCTATGCCTCTCAGTCCTCTGCACGGTGGTCCTCTCCCTCCTCCCAAGCATTCTATCCTTCTTTCATGCCATGTGTGGGGAACACATGGTAAGTAATGTATTCGGTTATGATTTAGAAGTGTCCCCGGTGAATGTAAGTAATGAACAGAAAGTGCGCATATGTCAGTGTGAATGTGATGGTTAATAGAAAAACTATGGTATCCATGAAGAGGAACTGACCATGCACATAAGAAAGTAAGTTACAACGCTGACTAGAGAACATGACCTTATATGTGAAAATATTCACTTAGCAAATGCAGGATTCATTCCAGTATCTCAGAGAAAATCCATTGTGTAACAAACCCAATTTTAATATAACAATCATGCAATTTTAAATTATTTTTCTTTCTATGAAGTGATACACAAATTTAAAAGAAGCAAAGTAAAAACAATTTTAGACAAGATTTTTAGATGTAAAATTCATCAAATTCATTTCTTAAAAGATTCTTATCTCTAAGCCCTTAGAAAACAATTTAGGGGAAAAGAACAATTCAATTTCTATTTGGTTACAGATGTTCCTCACTCTTTTTTCCAGCTGGGAAACCGAGCATAGCTCACTGTCACACGTCTTACCTGAACATCTTTGCCTCAGTTCCTTCTCTTCATCATGGTCGATGAGTAGCTTCCTACTGTCAGATACCAAAAAAATGGCAAATCACTCTACTGTTCAATAATGATAGAAAATACCTGCCTGTCACATTACACGTGGGGGAGCATTCACACTTTATCCATGACACAGCCAGAATTTTTAAATATAGGCCACCAATATGTGGATTCTATACTGCATTAAGCTTGTAACCAAATAAGGAAAAAACAAAGCAGAAGGGTCATAACTCAAGAGCAAGCCACCTTCGTACATGAACTAAGTTTTCTCAACATAATGGAAAGGGCCCTGAACTCAGAAGAAATCCTACATTTGTAGCCAATAGTTGCTTGTTCTTGTGCATGCATTGGACGTATCAACCTGATAGGATTAAATAAGATATGATGAGGTATGTATGACAAATGGAAGAGGGACAAGATCATTTGTTTCTTAAGGCTGAATTGTTTTAGACTCTCAAATAACACTCAACATGTATTTCCTTGCAAGATCTGATATTCTTATGTTGAAGTTTACCAAAAAGCATTAACGTCCTCTTTTGTTATAGTTATTCTATTCTTTGTCACATAGTTCAAAGAAAATCATCCATTTAATATTTCAAGATCTAAGCAGCTAGTTAACAATGATGTGAAATTATTCATACCTCAAATGCATAGGTTATATTTCGATTAAAAATACAAAACATTTCGATAGTAAAGAGAAACATCTTAAAATTCCCGAGTTAGCAAAACACTAGAATGGACTTGATGTAAATAAACAAATTCCAAGTGATTTCCTCGGATTTGCAATGCATCACATGTCCATGTCCTCCCATATCTCGCCATACTCAATGGTACCCAACATCTTGATTTGCCTAGATCTTAATGACATCTGGCTCTTCATTCTACTGAACACCCAGATCACCACCTAGAGCCCCCAGACTCACAAGGACTTCCAGTGACCTTAGATCCCAAAATGCCTTGAGGTTCCCGCAAATGCTCACGTTACTCAGATATCCAAGTGTTCCTTATTCTACCATGTCTCCAGATGTCCTCATGACCCTCCGATCACTCAGAGTTCTTGGTATCAACAAATGCTCCTTATATCTCAGACTCCTGGCATATTCCAATCTCTATAGGATGCCCAGGGAGTCCAAACGTACCATTGGCCCTATCTCTCTGGAAGTAAAAGGTAAGGACAGATTATGTGGTAAAGAGCAACGGAAAGACTTAGAAGGACATTTCAAAGTGAGAATTCCCAACACAGAGAGCACTGGAAGCTGGGTGTCCATGGTGTTCTGGGACTAAGAATGTTTTTGCTGAGTATATGTGCATTTCCTGAAATGGAGTTGCCCATAGCACCACATGGCCCAACCCTCGATTTTGTTTTTTCATTTCTTTCTTTCTTTCTTTCTTTCTTTCTTTCTTTCTTTCTTTTTTTCTTTCTTTCTTTCTTTATTTCTTTCTTTCTTTATTTATTTATTATGAGTGCTCTGTCTTCATGTACACCTGTTTGCCAGAAAAGAACATCAGATCCCAGGATAGACAGTGGTTGTGAGCCACCATGTGGTTTCTGGGAATTGAACTCAGGACCTCTGGGAGAACAGATAGTGCTCTTAACCACTGAGCCATCATCTCTCCAAGTCAACTCTGGCTTTCTTTTGGTGAATATCATTAAGTAGTCTCCTGACTGGGGATTTACAAACTTTCTTCACCTACAGAGCTTAAAAAGTCCTAACCAAAGAGCTAGTCTATGGTCCTTTGCCTAATTCATGTGAAGCCCCAGGCTCAATTGTCAGCATCCACCCCACTATATAAACATAGCCACACTAAAAGTTCTGGGACAAAAGAATCCTGTATCCATTGCTACTTCTAATTCATTGACAGGTTCTGGATAATGGAATGGCCTATATCACTGCCATTCCAAAACAGCCCAAACTGAATACACAAGGTGCATTATTTGTCATTACTCTGTATCCGTTTCAAGTTAATTAACAAGTAAATGGGAACACTCACACTTTGCTTTTACTCTCAATAGCATAGCGTTTAGCCGTCCATCCAAAAGCATCTTTCTTAAAGGTATCAATGTCTCCTTGAAGAAGCAGCTTGATGATGTGCTCAGACCCACACCTTACAGCATACATGAGGCTGTTTCTAAAAGAACAGGGGTGGAGCTTTGCTGTCAGGTACTTTAGTAAAGTTGCTAAACATTTCAATGAATATCTTTTACCAGTTTGAAATATTGCCTGTGTGTATACAATTAACCATTTACCAACAGAAATTAACATCTTGGGGCTCAAATGATCATCCTGTAAAGTGTCTCCGGGACAAACTGGGGGGGGGGGAACCAGAAATCCCATTCTCCCACATAGCAGTATCCAAAGTAGAAACTATAATTCTCTGTCCTTTCATCCACAGATACTGAAGCTACTTATCAAAGGAGATGAATATTTAAGTAAAGAATTACTCAATTCTTCCTGAGTATGATATAATGTTTCGTAATTTATATGTGAGATGAAGATCAAAAGAGAAAATAGTATAATTACAAAATAAATATTTTTAATAATAATGGTAGTAATGAGGTTTGTAGGAGATGATCATATACTAGAACTAAACAGAACATAATATGTAATATGGTTGGGTATAACCTTACTTTTTAAATCAGAAAATAAATCTAGCAACAGGTAACACTACTAAGGTAGAATTAAATTCAGCCTTGTGTGAATATTGAGGTTTCTTCTTATTACCCAACTATGATTTTTACTCACCCAAACTTATTCAATAAAAGCATGTTTTCATTCTTTTGACCACGCCAAATGTTAGTCAAAGTTTCAAAATAAAGGGTAAAATGGAAGAAGTAGAGTATCATGGGGTAATAGAAATTCATAGCCACTAAGGGATAACCAAACAATACTTTGCAAAAATATTTAATAGAAACAGCCATCCAATCAATTTTCCTTTTTAAGGAAGCAGCATATACAAAGCATGGGTGACAAATGCTACAAAGCCATTAAGAATAGCACTGTGATTCAAAAATTAAAACCACAATCTTACAAAGAAGTAGAATATGAAACCCATTTATCTAAATAAGCTATCCAGTGAATAAGATACAGTACATACAACCAATGTCATTTTATATTATTAGGAAATATTGTACATTGTCTTTGTGTTGTTCACACTGAATAGCTACTTTTGTACCAATCGGATGGTCTAGGTTGCTGTTACTTCACTAAGTAAAAGCTAAATTCTCCCTATTAATTTAACACCATGTCTCAGGTGATATATACAGTATCAACTCAATCACCACTAAAGTACAAAGACCTTCTTACCTTCCCAGGAAATCGCAGGTTTCTGCATTTGCTCCTCTGCTGATTAAGAACTCTGCCATCTTCTCTTTGTTTTGTTTCAGAGCAAGCAAAAGTGGTGTGATCTTGTTCTGCCAAAACAAAATTAGTGATGATCTGAAAGTTAATAAACGCCGAGCACATAATCATAAATGCTGGCAATAAATGGCTGGCAGTTTCTTCCTCAGCCCACTGACTTCCACGTGTGCTCCCCCTTTTTCCGTGAAATCCCCCCACCTAGAGTGAACACATAGATTCATTCCCAACTCCACGGTAAATACTTTGTTGCCACAGCTTTTGCTTCTGTTAAAGCCTATATCATGGTATTTTGGGGTCATGTGATTGCTCCCATCTAAGCAAGAGCATCCTGATTCTGTATCCTTATTTCAACAATCCACAACAAAAGCCACAGCCCCCAACATTTTATTGTTCCTGGCAAATAAACTAAATTCCCCTGTCAATATTGCATATCGGCCTATGTTACAAAGAAAGGTTTCTTCTCCAGGTGTCCTGTGGCCCAATAAAAAGATTACATGACTGCCTGTCTGGGAATGTGACAAAACTCAAGTAGAGAAATCTTTTAATGTGCATAATTTCTATGTTTTTTTCAACTGCCTTTTGTGACAGACATTAGCACTTAAGGATGTAGGGCTAAAGGGATGTGGTGTTTTGAGAGTTGTGAGATGGATCTGAGGTTTTCTGCAGTACAGAGAAAACTGGTTAATTCCCTTTGTGTACAGTGCCAGAGCTTGACATACCAACATTGGTGGAATTCAAACTCTCACTTAAGTGAACAGGATTCAAAAGAACTTTGATTACTCTTATTATAAAATAAGAGTCTTGTTTAACTGTTAGAGAGCGCAATAAAAAACTTCATTCTCACTTCACATGGCAGCACATGCCTTTAATCCCAGCACTCAGGAGGCAGGATTTTTGTGAGTTTGAGGCCAGCCTGGTCTACAGAGTGAGTTCCAGGGCTACATAGAAAAACTCTTTCTCAAAAAATAAAAACAAGCA
This sequence comes from Acomys russatus, assembly GCF_903995435.1. NCBI lineage: Eukaryota > Metazoa > Chordata > Mammalia > Rodentia > Muridae > Acomys > Acomys russatus. The sequence continues at coordinate 18,012,143 of NC_067160.1, read as the reverse complement.
AAAAAAATTCTAAAAAAGAAATTTCATTCTCAATTATAATAATAATCTTGGGTCAGGGTATGAGGCACACATCTTTAATACCAGCCCTTGGGAGGCAGAGGACCACAGATCTGAGATCAAGGTCATCCTGGTCTACATAGTGAGTTCTGGAATAGTTATATCTAAATAGTAATGAGACTTTGTCTCATGATGATAGTGATGATGATGATGGTGGTGGTGGTGGTGATGATGATCTCATGATTCTGAGGCATAACTACTTTTGGGTTTTATGGGGTTTTAGTTGTAGTTGGTTTTTGCTTTTTGAGACAGGATTTCACTAGTTAGCCCAGGCTAGATTCCCAGCTCTCCTCCATCAATTTCCTAAGTGTCATTATGATTCTAGGAACTACAACGTCATACCTTGTTCAGAAATTTTAGTCTATTTTTATTCTGGTTCCATATTAATTACTGATGCTATCTGTTTTAAGCAAAATATATGCCAGGAGTTAATTATTATCTGTAATCATTTTAACACTGATCAATACATATTACTTTTATGATGGGGAAAGTCACTAGGTCACCTTCTTCAGTACAAAAATATAGAACTTTGTTTGCAATTGTCATAACCTCTCAGAGTTAACTACAATTAACCTAATAGCATATACAGGCATTTCAATGTGAATGTGTTTTAAGACAGATGTAAAGAAAAAGTTAAATTGATGACACTACTAACTTCTAAAGTTCAATCTTATTTCTACAGCAATAAGACCATATTTCTATAAATTGTCTTGAAAGTTTAAAATCTCTATCACAAGACACCATTAAGCAACTGTTGATGCAAACACATATTTCGGCTAAGTAGATGACATCTGATAATGTGAAGGGTCCCTAGCAAACTGAGCACTTGTGAGCCTCAGACAATAAGGATACCTACATCACAGGAAACAGACAATAAAATGAGCTCAAAACAGTCTGTTCTGGATTACTTGAGAGCAACTGGAAGCCCACATTTCTGTAAGAATCATCTTGGGCTGGGGAGATGGCTCAGTGGCTAAGAGCATCGTCTACTCTACCAACGGACCTGTGCCCAAGTCTAAGCACCCATACAGTGGCTTACTGAGTACATGTTACACCCTAATATACACAAAGTCACTCATGCACAAAAATTTTTAATTAAATTTTTTCAAAAGGATCTTTTAGAGTTTAACTGTGGATTTACCTCCTGGAGGACACTACTTATATCTGGGGACTCCACTGAGTTCTTTAAAACTTCACTTTGGGTGCAGCTCACATTTTTTCTGTAAACATACAAAATTATTTTCTAGGAACTGAAGAAGCTGAAGGAAACATTTTTAAATACTCATGCCTGTGTCTTATCAGGTCATTGATTCTCGCATTACAGGTAAAGTCTGTTCAACTGTGTGTTGTCGAAACTGTCTCCAGATCACTGTGCTGCATAGTTTAGTTATTGCTTTTGCCTTGTTTTCACCTTGTCTCACACAGGGAAACCAGTTCTCTTTTCCATTTCAGGATTTAGCCAAAAGAGAGATTTTATGGTGCATCACTTACTTGCCCCTTTTCTGCATAACTGCCACCTAGTCTTTGACAGTCTGATTTCTTCAGAGTCCTACTAAAATTTACCTCCGGACATGCTTGCAAACTAGGAATTGTATCTAATTAGGAATTAGTCTTATTATACTGAAGAATACAGAAAAAATATAAATAAATGAATTATTTTTCAAAAAAAATCCATTCTTCTTCATACTTTCCCCTCAATTGTCTAATTTCCAATTTTGTATGACTATTTCTCATCAACTTCCCTTTCTATTTTCCTCCTTTGATTTTACCACTCAGCTTGATTGTGTGACACAACCTGTCTGCAACATATAGCTGTTTCTTTATCATAAAACATCTCTTTCTCATTTAAGATAAAGTTAAAGCTGGGCATGATGGTACACACCCATAATCCAGCACTTGGGAGGCAGAGGCAGGTGGATCTATGTGAGTTCAAGGCTAGCCTGGTCTACAAAGCAACTTCAGAATAGCCAGGGCTGTTACACAGAGAAATCCTGTTTCAACACAAACAAGCAAATGAACAAAATAACAAAAGATGAAGTTGATATCAAAGGCAAATGTCCACTTTAGTTGCCATTTTAAACTAGTGAAAATAATGCTTCTGTGAGACTTGAAAACAGGCAAATTGGAACTTTAGCAAATTCTATTTTTTGATAAATGTTTACCAGAAATGCATTCAAGAAATCTGCATTGTGTAATACTTCTTTAAAAGAACCAATATTTAAAGTGGCATCTTCAATGATTGAGTTATTTCCAAACATTTCCATCTGAGGACTAGAGCTATGGAAACACAGAAAGTTGACTCTACATACACATAGATGTTGAAAATTTGTGTGTTTCAAATGCAATGGAATTAAAGGTGTTAAATACCTTGTTCATTGCTTCAATGTTTGCCTTGAATTCTAGCAGTCTCGCAGCTGTTCCAATATCTCCGTTGTAAATAGCATAGTGCAGAGCGGTGTTGTCACAACAGTCCATAATATTTGGATCGGCACCGTAACTCAATAGAAGTTCAAGGCATTCCATCTGTCTGCATTGTGCAGCCTGTGGATGTGATAATAACGCACAGATTGTTAAAGAATTCAAGACCAGCATTCCACAGGCTTCATTATTTAGTTACATTCAAATGACATAGCTTCATTTTTCTTGTAAAAATGTATTTCAAATTCACATCATCTGAAGCCAATGGTTGTATTATACCTTAATTAGAGGTGTGGCACCTTTAACGTCTTTTGGACTAATCTCACACTTGTTGTCCACCAGGAGAGTCACCACATCTGGATGGCCGTAAACGGAGGCAAAATGCAGGGCAGTCCTGTGAGTATGACAGGGACCTTTATGAACTTCAAAAGCATTTCCTTAAAACTTAGACATGTAATTATAATCACCAGATAGCGTTTAATGAGTCTGCATTTTAAGTTTCTATTTTCTTCTGAAGAAATGACTATGTATTGCCTTTTATTACATAGAGCAGCCAGTTTCACCAGCGTCAGCATGGCCCAAATGTGAACTGTTTCTGTGGTTTAGAATATAGATTCTTCCTGTTGACCGGCACAGAGAAGTGTCGAGGCACCCGGCTGCCAGCCTTCTGGACAACATACTGTGTGTGTCAAGGAGCACCCAGTGCCACATGCCACAGCCCTGGTGACTGAGGACTAGGACGAGCTGGACAATGCTCTTGGCACCTGCTCCTCTTAAGGCATCAGTGCACAGCAGCCTGGAGAGATGGCCCTGAAGGAACAACAGGAATCTCTCCATTTGCATAGGAAGGACTGGGAAACTCTAGTGGCCTGGAGTGGGGACAAAACTGAAAGTCACGATGAAGTAAGTGTCTTTTCTGTCTTGTTGGGTCTAAATTCACTTACTTCAAACTGGACGAATACAGACGGCCAATTCACTATGAATGTAACATGTATAGGACTCATTATTCTCATGATTGTCACAAGGTTCTCCCTGCTGTATGTAGTTTGTTTTATACATGTGTAATAAAATAAATGTATATATATATGTGTGTGTGTATATATATACATATATATACGTATATATATATACATATATATACATATATATGTATATATATATAAAGTCAAGATAAGTAAATGATTTGAGAACTGTCAAAGGTGCCAGTAAGCCCTACTGCCTGACAGAAGTCACTGGAGTTAACACTTATGGGAAAACCAGGACTCATCCTCAAATCTTATTATGAACATGCTTGGTTTATCAGGAAGACACGGAATAACACTTTAGGAGTGTTTAAACTAGAGAGGGAGGAGGACCTGAGTACAGAAAGTTATGAGGAGAACATGGCACGCATAACTAAAGTAGATGAAATAAGTGAATAAATAAATATGGAAACAAAGCCATCTTATGGTTTAAAGTCTCCTTGTTCTTGATAAAAAATGTACACGCCTGCATACATATGGATACACATGTATGATACACTGACACAGAGTATCAAGTTTTATTTTAAAAAAAACTTTTAAATGGGAAGTTGGTACATACTAGAAATTTCTCTCCTTGTGCATTTTCCCACAATACAGAAGAAATCATGGGTTTTTCCCCCAATGGATACACTAAAGCTCTACTACATAATTTTGTTGAAGCCCTTGAAAAGCCCAATAAGTGCTCTAAAAGGAGAACTGACAAGGATGTGAAGCATCAGTCTTGATTTGTTTCTCTGTCAATGAGGAACAGTTGAGGGTTACGCCCTTCCTAGATGCGCAGCCTAAGATCAGAGACAGGTGCTTCTCTTTTCTCACCTCAGACAGGAAATTGGCCATCTCCCCAGTTACTGGGCCTCCCTCCAAGGTACCTACAACTCTCTCAAGGCTCCAACCCCACTCTTACCTGTGCTTCCAATCTACCCGTTCCATGGCAAAAACTCCTCGTTCAACAAAGCTCTTCACTGTGTCTATGTCCCCAGTACTTGCAGCCTTGTGGATCCGATAGTAAGGTGCATATCTGGTGTGATATTTGGGCGGCCGACAACCTCTCTCATCCTTGCTCCCAAAGCCCACGAAGATATTATCCAGGCCATCACAGAAGCCCAGAGGCGTCCTTTCTTTTTTGTGGAAGAACATCTGCATGGTAAGTGTCTTCTTTGCGGGTCCCTTTCCTCCTGTTAAGCTTCTCCCACATCCCCAACCCAAAAGAAAAGACTATGCGAAGATGGCTCCCCCCGAAACCCACAACCAAAGTTTATGCTGTGCCAGCTCCTAAAGATTTTTTATATCAAGGTAACCCCAGAGCCAAATCTCTCCACAAGGTCTCAGGAGGGACGCTCCAGGCTGATTTAGAATCTGTCAACTGCAGCAACAGTTGGGAACTCGGTCGCCAAGCAACACTGAGAAACACGGATAGAGAGAGCTGGGCAGTCCTGTGTGCTAGCACGGAGCATGCTCAGTGCGCATGTGCAGAATCTGATCCCTCAAAAATCAGCTAGAGAGGCCACTTACATTCCTTCCTGAGGCCTTGCTCACTTCACTCCTTCATTGTAGATCTAGGGCAGTTAAAAAAAAAAAAAAAAAAAAAAAACAACGTTTCTTGTATTTTCATTTCAATTTAGTTACAGGAAATACTTTTTCTTAGTTTCATCTGTGACTCATTCATCATTCAGTAGATTGATTTGTTTACTGTCAAGTTTATGCTTTATTGAAGAGCTACACACAATTAACAACTGCTAAGAGGAGAGTTAGTCTTCCCAGGGTTGGAGCCTTTTGATTGATTATTTGTGCTAGCTACTCTTCATGAACATGACACAAGCTAGAGTTTCTCAATGGAGAAAATGCCTCTGTAAGATCCATCTGTAAGGTATTTTCTTGGTTAGTGATCGATGGGGAGTATCCAGCTCACTGTGAGTGGTACCATCTCTGTCCAGTAGCCCTGGCTTCTGTAAGAAAGCAGGCTGAGCAAGCCATTGAGAGCAAGCCAGTAAGCAGCACTCCTTCATGTCTTCCACATTAGCTCCTGCCTCCAGGTTCCTGTCCTACCTGAATTCCTGTCCTGGCTTCCTTCTATGATTCACAGCAATATCAAAGTGTAAGCCAATAAGCTCTTTTCTTCTCAAACTGGTGTTTTTATCATGGTGATTCATCTCAGCAATAGAAACCCTAACTAAGACAGCTATCCAGTTGTAAGTGGTCAGCCGGCCCAGAAACATGTATATATGCAGGCAATATTGAATGGACTCAGCTGTTGCAGTTACATGATTTTTCATTTATTTATATATGTGACAGCAATAATTACAAGTGGCACTTGAGGTTTGAGGGGGGAAACAGAAGGGGCAGAAAAGAGGAAGGGGAAGAGAAGTGATGTAATTATATTTTAACTAAACAAGGAATATTGCTATGAGCACATGTTTGACATGCACATGTAAATACCTCCCTAAAAGTGGAATTTTCTGAGGTTCTCTGTGTTATTCACAGCATTCATACTTGTTAGTAATCATCATGCATGTTTGATTTAAAATTTTAAAAAACCATTTTCTCCTGACAAAAGAAAAGAAAATGTGCGTGAAGGAGAATCTCCTTAAACTGAAAGGCTATTGTGAGCCTCATGACCAGAGAGTGCGCAGGGAGCCTATTACTCTTGTCTGAGTTGCATATGCTGTGGACTCCAAAAATTCTGCCTCATTCTTATTACCCAGGGACAGTGAATCCGATGGATGGAATCCTCTGGAACTGCTCACCAGCTCCAGCCCTCTTTCCAGGGGCCCTTAGCTCCTCAAGTGGGAGACGGTTTACAAGAATGCCCCACTTTAGATGTCACTTAGTTTCCCCATGGCCTCACTATTCAGTCCTAAGTGGGCATGTTGTGGTGCAAGTCCCATGTCCCTTTAAATTCTTTCGGCCTTAAATTAAAGAAGGAGATCCTCCTTGGTGGCCTCATAGAGCTGCCCCACCCCTCCTTGTACTTCTCCATGGGCAAGCACTTCCTCTAACCAGCTTCCTGGAACGCAGAGCCTGCTTTTCAGGATCATGACCTTTACGATTTTAATCACTTAATTTTTCAGACTAACATTACTCTTGGCAGCTCCCAACGCCCTGCCTTCCAATATTAGGTAAAAATAAGTGCCCTAGATGGTAGGGCTGGATATGTGGGGGGTGGGGTGCATTTAGGAAATCCCCTGGGGCCAAAAACACAATGGCAACACCAAGTGCATATGAGGATGCTGCAGCCACTGAAGGTGGGGGTCTCTGGACTTAGATGCATGGGGCTTGAGTTATTCTGCTCAGGCCAAGGCTGGATATGGCTTAGACCCTTGGGAGGCTGAATCTCACAAACTGCTATGTTCGGTAGAAATCTGGCTTTCTGCAAGCATTCTGCTCAGAGGGAAAGGCAAATCAGGAAAAAAAATAATGGTGCTCCTGGCTCAGGGAGGTATAAGAGGTTTCCTGTCCTCTCCTGGGCTTTGGAGGATAAGTTCCCTTGAATTAGTGGCATTAGTTCCAAGAACCTCTATACTGAGGAGCAGACATAAACAGAGCTGGGGGCAGGGACTCACCCTGGCAGTCAACAAACAAAAGCAAACACACTCTGCAAGATTAGGCTCTTGTGTAGATTTCTCTGGATCCTATCTATTTCTGCACATATTTGAAAACAAGTCTTACATTTCTCACGCATGGAATTTGCTCCAGCTTCAAGGGCTTCCAGCACCTTCAACTAATTTCCATAAGAGAGTCAGCAGACCCTTCCCCACATTGGCCATTTTTCCTCTGCACTTGCCCTAATGTATCAGCACATCTTGGAGAACCTGCCTTTCACCTGCAGTTCAGACCTTACAATGATGCCCCAGAAACTGCCTGCCATGTGAGAGAGGATGGAGCCATTATAAGAAGTGTAATAATAAAGCAATGCAGGCTCATATTCCCGTGGTAATGGGTGGGTGGAATATCACTGGGATAAAGCTAATATGACAATCACATTGAAGACCTTTCTGTGATGTAAATCAGGCACTATACCCACATAGCCATCCTCTTGGGCTTGATGTAATCTAAAGCAGTTGTCCTGCTCTCATACATGAGAACAATATTTACTGACTCTCCTCGGTGCCACAGAACTACAAACCATTTATAAAGCTAGTAATGTCTTTAACCAAAGACAAAACTCAAAGGCCAATCTGTCCACTTTCAACATCTTTTTTAAATTTTTATTTATTTATTCATTCACTTTATATCCCTATCATAGCCCCCTCTCCTCTCCTCCTAGTCCCACCCTCCCTCTCTCTTCCCCTATTCCCTCTGTATTCCTCAGAAAAGGGGAGCCCCCACCCACCTGCCCCAGCTCATCAAGTGGCATCAGGATTGACTGTTAGTTCACAAGCAGATCCACTAGCCTGCCTCTAGGTTGCTTAGCAACCTCTGACATCACCTGCCACCAGGTATGTGCCTCAGCTGCATACCAGATATAAGACTAACATCTCTGCATCTCTGTGCTCTCCTCTCTCTCTCTCTCTCTTTCTCTCTCTCTCTCTTTCTCTCTCTCTCTCTCTCTCCCTCCCTCCCTCCCTCCCTCCTCTCTCTCACTCTCTTGCTCTCTCTGCCTGTCCCTCTGATTCTCTGTCTTCCTCCCACTTTGTACATTTGTCTCTCTCATGGCTCACTCACACTATATCTCCTCTCCTCTCACTCTCTCCCTTGCCCTTCTCACTATAATAAACTTCCTCGTACCACACCGGTCTCACAATGTGTAATTTATGTATGATAACACTGAACATGACCTCCTCCCCTTTGGCCTGACGAGGCAGCCCTGCCAGGGGAGAGTGATCAGAAAGCAGGCAACAGAGTCCATGTCAAAGACATCCCCTTGCTCCCCTTCCTAGGGGATCCACATAATCCTGAGCTGCCCATCTGTTATGTCTGTGTAGGTGGCCTATGTTCAAGTCTATTCATGGTCCTTGGTGTTCAGTCTCAGCCCCTGGTTGCTTGGCTCTGTTGATCTTCTTGTGGAGCTCCTGTTACCTCTAGGTCCTTCTATCATTCCCCAGACTTTTCCATATAACACTTATGCTTTGCCCAATGTTTGTGAGTCTCAGCATCCTCTGCTGCATGGAGTCTCTCAGAGGACAGCTATGCTAGAATTCTGTCTGTGGGCATAGCATAGTATCATTAATAGTTTCAGGGTTGGCTATTTCCCATGGAGTGGATCTCTGGTTGCGACAGGCATTGGTTTGATATTCTTGAGTGTGTCCTCAGAGAGAAACATTTCCTAAGATTTTGGTTTTATGGTGTTCATTTGTTTTTGATGCTTCAGGTTTTGAGGGTAGATTGCCAAGTTGGGCAGAAAAGCTAGATGCTACTGTGTAGTAGGCAGATGTGGGGGTTTTTTGTTTGTTTGTTTTTTAAATTATTTACTTTTTTACATATACATTTATATTATTATACATATATACAAGAGATTACCTATGGCAAGAAGAACCTGACACAATCAGGAATTATATAATTGTTACATACTCAGTGTTTTGGCTATTTGTATTCGACAGCTTTGAAAAAGACATCCTTCCTATCTTGGTGCATCTAAATTTCTGAATGTGAATCAATCTCCATCACATATTGTCATTATCAACTTAGAACACCTATCTAGACGTAAAAATATCTTAACCCCTAAATAATTAAGCTTCATTGTAAAACTAAGCTACCTGGTCTTCAACTCCTTTAGTAGGCACATATTTTGAAGCCAAAGCAAAGATAGGAAGGGAAAGCACCGAGGGAAAAACTATCCCCTGTGGCTGAGCAACCAGGAATTTGTCTAGGTCTTAAAAACATTTCCTTACTTTTTACTTCTTAACAGCAGCATCTATTTCTGAGAGCCAACAGCTTCTATGCAGCAGCCAGCTCAGGCTAAGCCGCTTGGATTGCCTCAGCACAGAGCAGTTAGGTATGAGAGGCCTGCCCTCCGCTGGATTATTGAAACATTACATGCCAGCTTTCAAAGTTCGCCCAAATTCAGTCTCATAGGAGGAAGCACCAGTTGTTAAGCCTTTGGGACAATGTAAATGAATGAAAATTCCTTCATACATTTTCCCTAACGTCTTCAAATGTTTGCACATTTATGTTTTGTATATTGTCTGATTATACAAGATCAAAAATGTCTCAAACTAGCAAATCAAAAACAAAAACAGTTAATGTCTCAAAAGGAAATATTAATGACGGTCAATTTTTATTCACACCAGGTCTCAGCAGTCACTCAATGTGACCTGACCACATGGTCTGCGCATCATTGCCTCAGCTCTACGGAATGGTTCAAAGAGGTAGATTTTCCTCCATGTCACCAGACCCTACTGCATTACAAATTTTTCCTTCTTTATCTGGTCTACACCTCCCACAAACTAACCACAGCTGGTTGTTGGACCAGATGTAGTCAACTAAACCAGGTTAGCCAAATTCTTTTGAGAGAAATTTTGGAACCAGACCACAAAAGCTCCAAATGCCGCCATAGAAGAGCATCTCCTGCCATGCACACAGGAAGGTAGAAAAGAATGATGAGAAAGAAGTTCTTTACCAATCCAGTGGTGTACATAGACAAATGAAAGTCAGTTTCCTGTCTATAGTCCCTATGTTATTTAACTTCTGAGAATAACTTTTCTCCATTAAATTTTTATGTATCTGAGCCAGACAAATAACAACACACAACGGTGAAGGAATAAAATTGAGCTAAAATGGAATAAAGTCCTAGTTAATATAGTACTTTGAATGATGTACATAATTTGTATTGTATTGTATTTCACACCAAATAGTCTCAAATAAGGAGCTATAAATGAAGTATAAATATCATGGCAATAAAGCCAGCACCTCCAGAGTCAGCTGCTGGGAGGACACACCTCAGATAACACTAAAGCTGTGGTAGAGTTCCTCTCCAGGAACCTGGTTCTAATAGCCAGGAATCACAGGCCCCTATTTCTCCAGCACCACTGCTGCTCACCCATACTCCCAAGCTCAGCTTCTTCATCTCCAAGGAAGAAGAATTAGGCTGGCAGCATCAGGAGCAGGCTGTCTCCTCGAGAAACTCTTCCTTAGTTTAGGATTGGGAAAATACAGAACACAGGGCATCTGAAGCTGAAGCTTTTAGAACGTTCTTCTTGTGGCCCAGGGCATCTCACCTGTGTGCATCTGTATGGGAGGCTGGGGGTGAGCATGTCCTTAGGGCAATCTGAGGTTGCCTGACTTTACTCTCTGAACAGATCCCTTCAGCAGGCAGCTAGAGTAGGCAGTGCCCACGTGGATTTCAGTTACTGGGATTGCTCACTTCTAGCATCAACTCAAGCTTTATCTCAAGGAAAGACCCTCAAGGACCATGCTGAGCAATTACCAAAAAACAGGGATTCTAGTCTTGTGTCACTTAAAGCAGCCAGGACTTAGAGTAAGAAAAGTTTGGTTTAATGTACTTGAATTAAGTATATGCACAACACAGATGCAGCTGATGGGCAGCTCAGGCTTCATGTGGGTCCCCGAGTGAGAGGAGGGGGAGGGGTCTCTGACATGAACTCTTTTGCCTGTTTTCTCATCATTTCCTCACTAGCAAGGCTGCCTCCCCAGGCTACAGGGGAAGAGGACACAGTCCTGATGCTACTTGATGAGCCTGAGAGGTGGGAGGGGCTCCCTTTTTCTCAGGAATAGAGGCGGGGAGAGGGGAAAGAGGAAGGGAGGGTGAGACTGAGAGGAGGGAAGGGAAGGGGCTATGATCAGGATGTAAAAGTGAATAAGTGAAAATTTTAAAGTATATATACAAAGTATTCCTCCTTCTACATATAATTAAATTTTTGTGCACTTTAAATTAGGCGTGCATTTAAACTTCCTTACTGTGAACTTTAAAATAGTATTTTTTTTTTGTCAGTGAGCCAAAGTACCCCAAATCCTTCATGTATATTATTTTCTTCAAAATATTTTTGTCCCATTTATTTGTGATCTCATCAGAGGAACAAAGGTCTGAGACAGGGTTGTATAAAAGCATTGAGCATCTATTATTAATTTCCATGTGGTGGGAATCTTGTGGTGAGAACTAGGATAGCATTATAGACTGGAGGGTCTGTCTTCAGATGCTGACGGGTCAGGCACTCACCATTAACTAGCACGAGGACTGAAGGGAACCTAAGAATGGAGGCTGTTCCTACCCCGAAGCATCATAATAACTTCTGGGCATTTAGTAGAGATAATGATGGGCTAAAATGAATACTAAGGTCTGGTGGACAAAGGATGGGGTGAGAGCAAGAGGAAAGCTGTAGGGAGGAGGAGCTGTCATGTCAGAGCTGGCGCTGGCTGCATACTTGTGCAAGGGAGGGCTGTTTTTAAACACTGAGTCATTCCTCTGTCCTCCACAGTGGCCCCTTCCTGAGTTACTCAGACTGTCATTTCTAGCAAAGGAAAAAAAAGAAAGGATGTAATTTGCCCAGAATCCTTGCAAACTGGTAGCATCCATTTGTAATCTCATCTCTACAATGCATTGGGCAGTGTAGAAATTTGGCGAGATGGAAGTACCAAGGGCCTGACATGATTGTACCATACTGTATAGCCTGTGTGAGGAAATCCATACCTAATGTTATGATAGTAAGTAATTAATGTTGATAACATTTAAGACACAAACATTGGTTTTTGTATGGGAAGAAAGTAGGAAAGTACAAAATAAAAACCTTCCCTTGTACTCAGGGAGGCAAAGGTAGGTGGATCTCTGTGAGTTCGAGACCAGCCTGGTCTACAAAGCGAGTTCAAGACAGTCAAGGCTGCACAGTGAAATTCTGTCTCATAAAATAAAAGTCTTCCCTTATCTGCCTTTCAAATTGAAATATATACCTAAGTATATATACCTGAGTATTTTTCTGTGTATGCAGAAATACATAGAGTGGTTCTTCTTACTCATGGGCATAAGGTCAACTGCAGTCTGGAAATAATAAAAGTAAATTTCTAAAGGCAAACAATTTTAAGTTTTAAATATTGTGACTGTAAGTGGTATGATGAGAGCATATGCTGTCCTGTGTGTCCCTTCTGGACATGAAACCTCTTTGTCAGCACATCTCTACTGGAGATGCTACCCAGTAATTTGCACTGTAGTGATCATCTACACTATCAGTTGACAGTCACAATATCATAGTGCTAGTTTCAACTGTGTTGACTCAACAATGTCACCGAAGATACAATAATGATGCTGGCAACCCATATACCAAGAGATGCCAAGAAGTGTTTCCTTTAAGCAGAAAATGAGAGTACAACATTTAATGAGGAAGAGAAAAAACATCTACAGGCATACAAGGAAAAATTTGCAAGTTAAAAAGATATTCAGGTAACTATTTTAGCATATTGTTGTAAGTTCTGTGGTTATCAGTTGGCTGTCACAGTTTTATAATACTTCTGTTAAATAATCCTGAGTTGGCTCAATAAAGGCCCGAAAGTACAATAATGATGCTGGCCACTCACCATGCCAAGAGAAGCCATCAAGTGCTTAAGTGAAAATTATTGTTAGTTATTGTAAGTCTGGGTAACTCAGAGAATTGGACTTTCCCATAGATATTTACCTGTGGGGAAAACATGATATAAATAAGGCTTTGTGCTGAACGTCCCCTTCCACTCATGTAGCAGAGGGGGGTAACTCCAAATGTAACCCCAAAGCTAGGGGAATCACTGTGTGTCAACTAGATCTTTTCTGTCCAAGAGTCATACTGAGTTTAGTGAATACATTGAATCTTAAGTATTTTTGGTTGGTGGTAATGCTCTTGCTTTATTTAGAAACTGAATGTTGCATTTTCCTAATTCAGGTGCTGATTGCACAGGCCTCACATATATCACTCAGAGGATTATGAATTAGGAGTGTGATTTTTTCCTCTCACCTTCCATTCCAACTCCTATTACCCAGTGCTTTGTTTTATTCTTGCTGCTTTTGTATTTGATTTTATTCTTCTAATAATACATTGTCTGTGGAACAAGAACACGTGCCAGTACCTCTTGGTTTATCTATAATCAAAAGTAGGCATATCTGTCTCTTTTTAAATTATTTTGTGTTACCATTTTGAGTTAATCAATTTAATTAAATTCACAGTCTTCTCTCTCTTCTGTGCTTTGTCAGAGATTTTGATGAAGTAAAACCCGTATATTAATAAAGCTATATTCTGATTATGTAAAGAGTATGTCCTGCAGCGCTGAGTGATGTACATATACATATACACTTTTCTAAAGAAAGGAGACTGTGTCATCAGCGAACTAGCATGCTGGTGGCTGCAAAGATGAGCACTGGAGACTTGCCCAGCATCCTTTTATTGCTTCTCAAATTCTTCAAGGTTACACAGTGGCCACTAGGCCTAATGACTCAGCTTATGGACCTAAGACAAAGGGCTCCATGTTCTTTAAAGCCTATAGGTAAAATAATGGGTGTGAGAACAAAATAATATATATATAAATGTGTGTGTGTGTGTGTGTGTCCGTGTGTGTGTGTGTGTGTGTGTGTGTGTCCTCATTGAAGGAACACAAAAATATAAGATAAACGCTGAACCATTAGGACCTTGGGCCATAGCAAGCCAGCCAAGAGCTGAGGCAGATGAAATCACCCACATGGCAAAAAAGACAACACCCTTGAGCCATCCAGCCAGTCTGTTGAACACTTTCATATGATAAAAACCTAGACTGATTTCTAAGCATATTAATCCTCTGAGGTTTGCTTTTCTCCTAAATATACTAATGTTTGTGTATCCTTTATTTACACAGATATTGCATCTTGATGAATGCCATCTTTCCTTGGCCTGTCCTAATTTCTGGAAAGGTTTTTAGGTACAAAGCATCTTGCCTGGGAAGCGCAGAACCTCTGAGTTTGGTTTCACTTTGTTGAACCCTATATTTGGCCACACACTGAGATGTACTACCACTTTCTGGGTCACTGAGGAGGCAGCAAGTCCATTCAACCCTGCCATCTTGAGAGGATAAAAGTGAGACTCCATTGTTTAGATGAACATGGATCCTAGCCCTGAAGACCAGGAGAGGGCGCACACCAGGTGATCTTCTTCTGTGAGGAGACTGAGTCACTGGCAAACCCACTCTCGTTTCAAACCCAGAACCCGGAAAGAAGCATCTCATCCTTGCTATCTTTCGTTGTTTCGATGTTGGTCGCCTTTTCCCTAGGCCTTCTGCAGGACCTCAGCGCCCTGATCTTGAATTCCTAGCTCATGCCTCTCTGTTCCTCTGCTTTATCTGACACCAAATCAGCTTCTTGTTTATATATATTCCCTTCTTGGGCCATAATACACTGTTTACTGCTCCAGACACAGTAGGACCTGGTAAAATGCAGCCCACAAATGCGGCCGACTTTAGTCTTAGTTAACAGCCAACTTTATTGTGAGCATCAGACAAATTATAAGTGTTAAGAGGAATCACAGGAGTAAGATATACAATCACAATGGCAAGATGCATGTGCCTGGTAAGCCACAGGGAGCAAAAACATGCTTTTCTATAAAAGCATATAAACAACAATCTCTGGTTGTAATGAGTAATCTAAGTAAACTCACCCCTATCTGCGAGGGGCACAAAAGCAGAATCTCAGAACAATTCTGTGTTTTTGAAGAAACTGAGGTCATAAGTTATTGTCTTGGTTTCTTGGAGTTTTCTAACACTCAGAAATCTCCTATGACTCCATTCTTGGACAATGTTTAACACTATATGTTTATGCTCACTGAACACAATGCAGAAACTGACCTGTAGAATGCATCAAGATCTCTAGGGAGGAGCAGCAAATGAGACACGAGAGTGGCTGTGTTCGAGGTCAGGTTTTGCTGTTACCTGGCTGTCCTAGTATATTTCTTCTCATTGTTGTCCTCATCTGGAAAGCGAGATAAACATAAACAGACCTGCCCTGCTGGACTAGAGCTGAGGTCACCCCAGCCTTCTTCCAGTTCTTAAAAGCAATCTATCCTTTCTTAGCCCCGCCCCCATTTCCATTTCTTCCCACCATCTGTTACTTTGGCCAGTGTCTTCTTTCAACTCAGTGGTCACTTCTTCAATGACTATGCCAAACACCCATTTCTAAAGCTATGTACTGTACCTTGAGGGCACCAGTCACGCTTCTAAATTTATATTTATTTATTATTTAATTAGCAACATTTACCTTTAATAGACTGTGTGATCCTTGAGAACACACACATCTGTCTTCTCTCACTAATGTCTCTCCAACACCTAAATGTCTGTGGGATAAATAAGAGAATTCAAATAAAGAGTTAGCACTGAGACAGGTAAAAGAGACTATGTAGGATAAGTCCTGTGTTCTTTTGATCACTATTTGCTGCTCCAAAGCCGATTTCTGTAATATTCCTGAGTATCCAGATCAGAAGGACAACAGAATTGAAATACATTTGTAAACTAAAAAGCATTAGGTGAACAGTAGCATTGCGACCATCCTTACTCTTTCTGTGGCCCCATGAGTGCCTTGTTCAATGCATTTACACACAGAGACAACGGTTCCTCAGTACTCAGACAGGGACTTGTTCAACTACTAAACAATCGCCCTCACAAACATATCCTTGGTTGTTTCAAGGAAGCAAATCTTGCTGAATCTAATAGTCTACAAGAAATATAAGGTCAAGTTCACCTTTTAAAAAGCTGTCACATGGGAAAAACAAAAAACCCAGAATAGTTAAAACAATCTTGTACAATAAAAGGTGCTCTGGAGGAATCTCCATACCTGATTTCAAACTGTACTATAAAGCAATAGTAATTAAAACAGCATGGTACTGGCACAGCAACAGGCTGGTTGATCAGTGGAATCGAATCGAAGACCCAGATATGAATCCACACACATATGGTCACTTGATTTTTGACAAAGAAGCCAAATCCATTCAATGGAAAAAGGATAGCATCTTCAACAAATGGTGCTGGTCTAACTGGAGGTCTATGTGCAAAAAAATGCAACTGGACCCATATTTGTCACCTTGCACAAAACTCAAATCCAAGTGGATTAAAGACCTCAACATAAAACCAGAGACACTAAGCCACTTAGAGGAAAAAGTGGGGAAGAGCCTGGAACATATTGGCACAGGAGACAACTTCCTGAACAGAACACCAACGGCCCAGGCCTTAATGTCAACAATTAATAAATGGGACCTCATGAGGCTGAGAAGCTTCTGTAAGGCAGGAGACACTGTCAAGAGAACAAAGCGACATCCTACAGACTGGGAAAAACATCTTCACCAACCCTACATCTGACAAAGGTCTAATATCCAAAATATATAAAGAACTCAAGAAATTAAACACCACCAAACTGAATAACCCAATTGAGAAATGGGGCTTGGAACTAAACAGAGAATTCTCAACAGAGGAGTATCAAATGGCTGAGAAGCACTTAAAGAAATGCTCAACCTCCTTAGTCATCAGGGAAATGCAAATCAAAACAACTCTGAGATTCCATCTTACACCCATCAGAATGGCTAAGATCAAAAACTCAAGCGACACCACATGCTGGCGAGGATGTGGGGAGAGAGAAACACTCCTTCATTGCTGGTGGGAATGCAAACTAGTACAGCCACTTTGGAAATCTATCTGGTGCTATCTCAGAAAAATGGGAATAGGGCTTCCTCAAGACCCAGCTATCCCACTCCTTGGAATATACCCAGAAGATGCTCCAGCACACAACAAGAAAATTTGCTCAGCCATGTTCATAGCAGCCTTATTCATAATAGCCAGAACATGGAAACAGCCTAAGTGTCCCTCAGTAGAAGAGTGGATAAAGAAACTGTGGTACATATACACTATGGAATACTACTCAGCTACTAAAAACAAGAAATTCCCGAAATTTGTGGATAAATGGATTGAGCTAGAAATGATCATAATGAGTGAGTTAACCCAGAAGCAGAAAGAATCAAATGGTATATACTCACTTATATCTGCATACTAGCCGAAGGGGCATGTCCCACGAAAGCCTTCACTTACCAGGAAACTGGGACAGAGGGGAAGGCATCCTATTGGGATTCTAAATTGAGAGACGCATGGGAGAATAGCAAAATAAAAGGATACAGAGGGTCCTAGAAATCTACAAGTAGAACAATATGATAGGCAGATTTGGGCCCAGGGGTCCCGCTTAAACTAAGGCACCAGCCAAGGACAATACAGGAGGTAAACTTTAAACCCCTTCCCAGATCTAGCCAATGGTCAGAACATTCTCCACAGTTGAGTGGAGAGTGTGATATGACTTTCTCACGTACTATGGTGCCTCACATTTGACCATGTCCCCTGGAGGGGGAGACCTGGTGGCACTCAGAGGAAGGACAGCAGGTAGCCAAGAAGAGACTTGATACCCTATGAGAATATATAGGGGGAGGTAATCCCCCTCAGGAACAGTCATAGGGGAGGGTAATAATGGGAGAATGGGGGGGGGAGGAATGGGAGGATACAAGGGATGGGATAAACATTGAGATGTAACAAGAATAAATTAATAAAAAAAAATTTCAGAAAAAAAAAGCTGTCACATGATCTGGTAGAATATCAGGCACAGTATGGAAACAAGAAATATGGCAGAATTAATTCCAAGGAACTCTTTTATAAATCACTGATAATTATGATATGAGGATACTTGTAAGACAGTTAGTATTTGATATCTACTTCTCAAATATATTTTCCTTAATAATTTGAACTCCTAAAGTTTCATTTAATGGTGATTAATGATATTTTTACATTAGCAGTTATTATCTCTCTTGATAGCTTAGAGCAATGCAATGATCGTGGCTTAAAAACTCCTAACTGAGCTTTCCTTCTCCACTCAATAGACACACAGGTAACGGTATTTGATAGAGTAGCATGTAACACACGGTATATCATGTGTTGACGTGCAAAACATGCACTATCAAATGCAAGAAAGATCCGCACCAGTTGAACTTTGCCTTCTTGCTAGTGATTGTATAAAATGACAAAAAGTATATATTTTATAAGAGGACAAGAGATAAAAGTATTCTTGGAACTAACATTTTCTTACAACTCACAAATATAAATTAGAAGCTTTCTCTCACGCTTGGCAATTAACGGGCCATTCAAGAAACACCACTGACAAGAATTGAAGAAAGCTTAACCATTTGGAATGGTCTTTCCTATGGAATGAGTGTCTGAGAGCTAACTGTGAAGACTCTAATGATCAGACTCTCTGTGAGTTACTTTGTTCAAGGGTCCAGCCTGTGCCACCATGACCAGAGGCTAGACTAACTGGGGGCTGTCATAACCATCCATTTAATGCCTCTTAACTTACCACAAACATTTGTAGATCTCATTGTCTACCTAGTACTTCTATTTAATCAGGGTTGTACAGAAAAAAATAACATATTTAGCCAATAATATGTTGCTGTGTACATACAAAGAGCTTTAGTATGGAATTGCCTCTCACAGTTATGAAGCATAGTATTTCCAAAATCTGCAAGCCCACCTGGCTGTCTGAAGACCCAGGAGCATCTGTGTTCCAGGTCAAGTCCACACATCCAGTTGGGCACACCCCTTGAAGTCTATACCACCTCCTCAAAATAATATGACCAGTTTGGCTTCGAGAATTCAACACATGAGCCCATGGGGACATTTCGGATTCAAACCATAGGCGAGTCCTTCCCTCTAAATTACTACTTGGAATGGCAAGAGTCAAGATATTTTGTCCTATAATTTTCAGTTCCTGGAAATCTTCACGGTGGTAAGCATACTTTACAGTAGACTAATGTAATGCATTAAGTTCAGGCTAGCAAGGTTCAACTCTGTAGTCTCCATGGCTAAATCATTTGGGTCCTAATTCAGATTCCTGTTCACATTTGTTATCTTGTTGCCATGTCTCCAACCCCCATTATCCTCATCTATACCCTGTTCTCTTTCTTGCTGGGCTGCTTCCTGCCTTGAATTAATTAATACTCATTGTAGAGAGCTCTCAGCCCGTCAGTAATTGTGCCAAGTCCAAGGCATAAATCCAGGCATTCTGCTTCAGCCACACAACACCCATCATCCCTGTGTACATTGCTCTGCTTCTGCCTCTAATAGTTATTACAAAAAAAACACAGCACAAGAACTGCAGGAGGGGAAACTCCCACAAGACTGACTTCACATCCTTAGCAGAGCCCTGCATAAAGGCTGCTACTTGGGTATCTTGCAGTTAGAGAAATGTTTTGAACAGCTATGTACGGGTTAGGAGATGCTTCTGGTGTAAGGGTGAGCTAGAAAATCCTCCCATTGGGCAAAACACTATCCCCTTGCTCCCAAAAGACTTAGCTCCAAAGGAGTTATTTTCTCTAGAGTTGAGCTAAAGGTGTTTGTCTCCCCAATCTCCTAGATCTAATATTAAATAGCAGATTCCTAGACCCACGTGATGGCTGGTGTTGTCTATTTAAGATGGCCTGGAATCACGGGGAGACAAGTCTCCAGGCACATCTGTAAGGGGTGATCTAGCCTCTTGACCAAGCTCTGCAGGATTATATTGTGGCATTGAAGTGGGGACACCCACACTAAAAGTGGGTGTCACTGTTCTCTGGGCTCGGGTCTTGAGATGTATAAAATGAAGAAAGCTAGCTGAGCACAGGCATTCGTTGCTCTCTGTTTATTGACTGTGGGTGCCATGTGATCAGCTGCCTCAAGCTCCTGCCACTGGGACTTCTCCACCATAGTGGAATGTAATCTTGAATGGAAGAAACCTTTGTTTTTGTCAGAGTATCTTATCATAGCAATTAGAAAAGTAACTAAGACAGCCCACCTAAACCAAATGGATCTCTACCTGGGGGAATGCTTTAATTCTTTGCAGATTTTGTCATAAAGTAGGCATAGTATCACATTTGCTGTGCTCATTCACAATTTTACAAACTCAGTGAGTTTAAATTCACTTACCTCTTTCAGTATCACCACCATCCTTGTCCAAAATGTCTTCATCATCCCAAACTGAGCCGATACAAACGTTAAGCACTGCATCCTCTTGCTCCAACCCCATGGCAACGGCTGTGCTCCTGTCTCTATTTCTAGGTGCTTCATATAATAGGATCATACAATATTTACTATTTTGTGTCTGGATTATTTCATTGAGAATAATGACTTTAGGGATTGTCCAAGATATTTCTGATTTGAAAATGAATATAGAGCCCAGGCTAACCTCAAACTCAACATCCTCTTATCTTCTCAAATTCCAGAATTATGGACAACGTGGCCAGCAAAATTCCTTACTTTTTAAGGCTGACTGATATCTTATTGTATGTGCAACCACATTTTGATTACTTGCATATCGACATAGGGTACTGAAAACATGTTATTTCCATATTTGGCTTTTTAAAATAATACTTCTACAATGTGAATCTAGAGATTCTCTCAGAGTTTCATTTATTTTTTGAGGCATATGCCTAGACACCATTTGGGGATTTGCAGATTAGTTAGTTCGTTGGTTGCTTGCTTGTTTGCTTGGTTGATTGTTCAGACTTCCTGATTCTTCTATCTCAGCTTTTTGCTCAGCAGTGTTTGTAGCCTCGGGATTACAAATATTTGCCGGTCCAACTGGCATTTGCATTTTTGGACAAACTTTTCTTCTGAGTGTGTTAGCCTACATCTACACAGCCATGACCTTAGAAACTTTGCAAAGCTGTTCTATGAAATCTCTCACACATTTAGTTTTTAATTTTAGTTTAATTTAAAGGGGAATGAATGGCAGGGTGGTGTCACCTCTCATCTTTATCTCGCCCCTTTTATATCCATATTAAGGACCTAATAGTATGACCTGACACGCTGTGAGAAGTCTCAATGTGTCCTCTCCTTTTCCAAGTTATTTTCAGCACAAGAATTGGAGTACTCTTCTGAAAACATTTGTCTCCTCTTTTCAGTGCCATTCCGCGTCTTTGATAACTGCTCAGCATTGTTCATAAGCTAAATGATGAGCCACAAACTCTTCATTCTGCCTTTCAGAGACATTCAGAGTCTGCCTTCCTTTACCCTCAGACCTTCTAGAAATGCTACATTTTGCCCAGGGCTTGTTTGTACCATCAGTGAAAGTATTACCAGGAACTTGTTAGAGGAGGAAATTCTCCTGTTACAAACACACTCTATCAGAGTCTTTGGTGGTAGAAGCAGATGGGAGGACCTAGTGACCTGTGCTGCAATAAGCCCACTCGGTGATTCTCGGCTTGCAAATTACCACACCGAAAGCCAAATTATTTCCGATGGTCCTCCTAGACCATGTCACATGTCACCTCACATTTGTCCTCATATAGCCCCACTTGCCCACACGTGACCTTCTCTTTCAAACAGTCCAAATCCTTGGTAACCTCCAAGCCTCATGCCAGTCACTGCCTTCTTCCAGCCCCCTCTCCCAGCTCCTTCTCAGCAATTCTTCACTCTGCATGGGACTCAGGTGGGCACTTTGCCATGCTCACCCTGCACAGGTTCATATCCTCTGTGTTGACATGGCAAGTAATAGTGACTTGTATTTATTTCATTCCATTTGAGTAAATATGATTTCCTGTTACTATCTTCAAAGGGCACTTACCAAAATACATCCCTGGTCCCCTCAGACCTGCTAGAGCGTCATGCTGTTAGCCCACTCCTAAGGTAACAATGAGAACTATGACATGCTACAGGCAGAAAACCAGGCACGCTGTACCAGCTCTGAACCGAAGGATAGAGGGTGATCTTGAGAGTTGTGAAAGTCGTGGGAGAAACTAACGCTTGTTTCAGGCCATGGACGAGACTGGGCTACAGCAATGGGTGAAGATTGAAGAGCAGAAGCTCGATTTGTGTCTATACCTACTGGAGCCCCAGGATAAAAAAATGAAAAGCAACCCAGGTGCTGTCTTATGGCACACAGTCTGAAGGATGCGCTACGCCCTTGCAATTACTCAAAAAGGAATAAACAGGGAGCTTTGTGTCAGGAAGCCGTGAGGAAGTGCCAGGTTCCATTACATCTTCTACAAAGCCTGAGAGGAGGAACCACAGGAAGGCTGGATGTAATTTTCCTCCCAGATGTGGAAGCGGCTCCCTGTTTCCCAGGGAAGCTGTGTTGCGGTGGGAGACTCCCTTCTTGTGCTGAAGTGCTGCCCAAGTCAGGAGACAATAGGGAAGGGGATGCTTTCCTATCTGAAATTTGATGAGGGGATTCATTAGAAATGCTGTTTTAGAAACTAATAAAGTGATGGATGACTTCTGTCACCTTTCCTTCTAATAGTTCTTTAATGTTGGTGAAAGCAATTATTTGGAATCCATCTTGATGTAGTTGGTAGCCAAGTGTGCTCTGTAGAGAATAATGAATGTACTAGTTATGGTGAATTTCTCAGGGTAGAGAATATGAGTGAGTTGATGAGTTAGAGGATTTTAAAGAATTTTGCCTCTAGGCTGTAAAAGAAAAAAAATTCCCCCCATCAGCCGTTCCAGATAGTTTGTGTATCTCAACCATTGAAAGTAATATTACTTTGTCTCTAAGGAGACATGGGTCTTTTTGAGTGGTATACTGGGAATACGCACACACATAGTGCCCCTGAAGATTCACACGCTGCATACAGAGACAGGAAAAACATGTTGTATTTTAAAGCTTATAATTTTTAACCATATAAGCTAAGTGAAAAAGTCATATTTAAAGTAGTACCACTGTTTATTGTGGCAAAAGGCTTAATTTATTAAATGAAGTTCAAAGCTACTCAGTGTGGTTGAGGATGGGGTGCAAGAAGTGCCTTACCTAAGAAAATGTCCTAATTTCTCTTTCCCAAGAGGTTCATGATGAGAGAAATCTCAAAGTATTTGCAGATTCCACCAAAACAGCCAATCAGTTTCTAGAAAACTGAAACACTTAATAATTTGTAATTTCTAGAATAAACTCTCAAATATTCATATTTGAAGGCAAGATAAACCTGTTTTTTAGGATCCCAAGGGTGGGATCAAAACAGTCTCGTGAGAGAACAGGTGAGGTTAATCCACTAGAAGACCAACCACCTTGTACGGGAGCTTGATTGTTGGCAGCTGAAAAGATCTCATGAACAGACTCTGGGAGGACATATATAAATGAGACCAGAACTGGAGGTGAGTTTTTTTTGTTTGTTTGGTTGGTTGGTTGGTTAGTTTGGGGTTTTTTTGGCGGGGGGAGACTTCAAGTAGTTTTGGCTGTTCGTTGCTCCACTTTGAGATGCTCCTAGTGAGAACTGCTCGAGGGAAGGCTTCAGGGCTCCAGCTCCTGCTGAGGTTTCGGGTTCTGGTTACTCCAGGTTCCAGCCGAAGAAATCTTGCTGAACACGCCAGGAGAATCATTCCTTGGAACTGATATCCTTATGGTTTTGTTATTGTGTCTGTTAATCCTCTTTTACTATTGTTTTGGTTAGTCGGGTTATAACTGACATACGGCTCGGTTAATAAGTTGTAATAAAATATATTGGTTGAGAAAATTGAGCCTAAACATATTACTTTTTAGTTTCTACTGGTTAAGTATGATTGTTTTGTTGTTGTGTTTACATAGGTTTTGCACTCTCTGTTCTACCCTATCACATCCCTTGATGCTCTTTCTGCTATTGATAGGGAGCATTCTGCCTGAGGAGCTATCTGGTCAAAGCCAGTTAATCCCAATGGGTGAGAATAAGACCATTATGACAAATTTTGAGACAAATCTGAAGAAGTTTTATTAACACTGTCCAGGATAATGGACACTGACAGGTCCAGGCCTGGGATCCCTAGAGAGTGGGGTTGGTGCTTATAAAAGCAAAACCCACAAGGCTACGTACTTTCCATTTTGTCCAATCAGGGGCAAGCATACATCCTGATGTACTTCCCTGCCTACATAATCTCCTGCTTACACGTGATCAAACACATCCTGTGCAGTTGGGGTAACCAACCATGTATACAAAAATGAAAACACATGGCTTGCTATCTTACATGAACAACAGCCCTTTGCATACCATGAAGTTATTGGTCCTTGGGAATGTAAGGCATACAGATTTATCTGTCTTTGGGCAAGTAGGGCTTAAAGGTTAGAAGTATTTTGTTGTATACCTCTATTAAGCACAATAATTTAAACTTAAAACATAACTTTAGCCATCACTAGCCAAGTTTGGAATGGTTCATAGAAGTACCTATGTCATTGATTTCAAGTGACCAGAAAGGGTTAACATTCAGTTTCTATTCTCTTTAGAGACAAAAACTCAGATGGCTATGTAGGGATAGCAAACTGTCATCCCACCCCCTGGAAGGCTCAATACTTTTAGTCTTTAAGACAAGCCAATTATAGACAGACAATAAGGAGAAAAGAAGCCTAAAAATATATTCACAAAAACAGGCATAATAGTCACAGAATACGAAACTCAAAGAAGGGCCTTTACTCCAACCTTAAAATTCTTCAGAATAGAGAGAGAAGATGGATCTGTCAGCAATATAAAAAATAATAAGTGACTCTCAGGGGTGCTAAACAGGCAAGAGAAACAGACAGTGGCCCAGGGCAGAGTTCACCTGATGAAGAGTGTCAGTCTAGTTTTTCTTCCTATAAATCATTCTTCAGAGGTATCCAGACTCCAGGTGGACGAGGCAGCTTCAAAGAGAAGCCTGTCCTAGGCTTTGTGAGAAAACAGGACAAGGCATAGATTGAAGTCCTTACTAGAGTTTTTCCAAAAAACACCTGAGCTCCATCAGCCCCAAAAGACAGGGGTCAGCACCCATCCTCAACATACCAGCTAAAGGGGCAAATGCTAGTGAAATGCCGAGACAGCTTTATGTGGTGTGGCCATGTTGGGAAGACTAGATAAAGAGATGTGGGAAACTCAAGTCCATCTTCAGAGTGCTGACATGGACTTTAAGTTTATATAGTGAAGGAACTGGGGCATGGGACAAGACAAGCGCACAATTGATTGGACTTGATCAAGGTATGGTCTCCTTGATCATTGTTTCAATTCTTCTTATGCAAGTTAGGCAAAAAAAATCAAATTTCTGTCATCATTTAAGAGATCAGCCTGATTCCTACAAAGCACTGTCTCCTCCAGGGCGATGCCTGGCCTTTGGGGAAGAAGGTCTTAAAGGAACCGGCTCTTTCAGTAACTCATGATCACTCTGTTCCTTGGAAAAAGTTAAAGAGACAATGAGGCACAAAATAACTGCATCATGGAGGTAATATATTTTAACAAAATTACCTTCTATGTA
Source organism: Acomys russatus (assembly GCF_903995435.1). Taxonomy (NCBI): domain Eukaryota; kingdom Metazoa; phylum Chordata; class Mammalia; order Rodentia; family Muridae; genus Acomys; species Acomys russatus. The sequence goes on along the minus strand of NC_067160.1, from coordinate 17,986,527 downwards.
TCTGTTTCTAAGGAAGTGGGGGGGGGGCAGTAAGAATGACCTTGACTCTTTTTTTAGGTCAAAGTATTCAGCATGCCAAAGCATCATACTGTTCACTATCATTTCCTGAGCCCCAAAACAGAAAGAAAGGCTGAGGGTGTCAGAGTGTCCTTTGATGATAAGAGACCTTGTGAGAATTAATTCACAGAGATAAAAAAAAAAAAACAAAACAAAAAAACAAAAAAAACGTAAGTCCTCTTTGGCAAAGCTACGAAAAATAGAGTAAATAAAAATTATATGCCAGCGATGGTATCCTCTCACCTGTACCCACTGAGTGCTAGGATTACAGGCAAGGCACCACAAGTTTTTTTTATACTTCCTACCTTGATGAAAAGGTACCCACCCCTCTCTCCTGCCTTCATCTTCCAATTACCTTAACAATGATACTAATTTTATCTCACTTGTTTTTTTTTTTTTCCTGTGCACTGATCCCCTCCCTGCACCATTCTTCTATAATGCTCTCATCAAATCCATCTTCCTGTATTTATGCCATGTCCTGTTTCCTTGACTAGAGGCCTCCTTCATAGCCAGCCGACCTTATATTAGCATGCAACGTTCTGCATGACAAAACTTTAGCCAGCTTTTCCAGTCCTCCCTCTCCCCAAATGTCCATTACCTTCAACCAAAAGAAATAGACTGCAGCTTCCCACTGCCATATATGTTGCTCATATTGCCTCCAACAGGGATTAGCAACCACCATCCCCTGTCGACTGAAACTATCAAAAGTCCTGCTTAGCATTGCAGCTCATACTAAATTCTGCTTTGTTCTTTCTCCCTTTGCACTCACCTGTTCAAATGTTCTCTTTTATTGAGAAACCTTGAGCATGCATATTTGGGCCTCTCTCAAGCTTTCACTTTTCTTCATATACCTGAATACATATGGAATTTTACAAAGCTGAAGGCTCTTTGGGGATAAGGACAGTTTCATACATAATATGAGTGTGTGTGTGTGTATGTGTGTGTGTGTGTGTGTGTGTGTGTGTGTGTTCTCCCTTCCAGAAATAAATAGAAAAATAAGATCTAGACCAAATTAACTTGTGATCGACTTCAGTGAAAGTCAAATATAAACCATTTTCTAGCTTTCTGAAAATGGAAAGTTTGGTTTTTTTCTTTGCCAGTGACTCGGTTTATGTTGCTCTACTGAGCTCTCATGGGGCTACAGACCCAGAACACAGTGTAAGGGGAAGCTTGAAGTTGAATAAATTCAGTGGTTCTGTTTAGCATTCTCTTTGGCCAGACTGTCCCTATGGATTTTGTCCATTCATTAATTGTTATTTGTTACTTTATTGTGTTAGCTGAGTTTACAACTGTACAAGAAGAAATATGTGATGCCTCTGTGTCACTGATCATGAAGGTGACAGCAGACACTTCTAGATAACAAGAAACAAGCATAATATATGTAATCAGAATTTTATATGGCTTGGGAGCTTCAGAAATAAAGGCTGAAAGTCCCCAGTGTTGGGCTTCAAACCTGAGACAAGAGGCTGAGGTGCCTTTTTAACCAAAGCAGACCTGACCTCCAGCTTCTCCCAGTGTCTCTAGGTCCCTACCTGCTGCAGGGCATGGCTGGCATACCCTGCCCTCTACCCTGCACTCTCCATCGCAGGGCCAGGCTTTTCCTCCTCCACAGGTTCTTCACTGTATAATCCAGATCTTTGGGTTCCCATCTCTCTTCCCCCTCTCTTTCCTTCTTCCTGCATTGCTTGTCTCTGGTTTTCCTCTCTTCCCTGTCTCTCTCCCCCTTCATGGCTGCTCCCCTGGCCACATTCCTTGGGACCTTGCAGAGTGCAGCCCCCTAATACATCTGCATGTATATACTTTACCTTGTATTAAATCAGCCCATCTTGACACATCAAGCATTTTTCTCAAACAAGGTAACTGTTATTTAGTACTTAGGCCCAATACATGTTGGACAGTTGTGTAACAATGTGATTGGACGTGGTACCATTTCCTGACATTAGGCTGAGGAAGAAAACCTAACAAGCTTGTCTGCTCAGACTCTTCTTGACCTCCTTTATAAATTTTTTTTTAGAACAGGACCATTCTGAAATGAGAATCTCCTAGGAGGAAAAGAAACTATGACTTTTCTAGTGGAAGAAGCATTCTAGTCTCGTGACCTGTCTTGGAAAACAAGAATTCTGATTTTTCTTACTTTGTTTGTAGGAGGAATAAAAGGAAGATGGGCTGGTGAGAAGGCAGAAAAACTGCTTCTCAGACTCTTCTCATATTCAGTTCATAGTTCTCAGCGTGTCAAGGTGGCATAATTTAAGGATTTAAGTTCAGAACATTGATACTATATAAAAGAAAGAATCTGCTAATCTCCATGTGAGTTATTGATTTTTATATACCCTTAAATATTCCTATGAATATTTATGTTGGAATTTAAGAATTTAAATTCTGTATCTGTGACATTCAGAAAGCTTACCAAGTCATATACTCTAGGGAATACGTTCAGCTACATGGTAAAATACAATAAAACATCTTATAGAAATTATGACATACTTTGGTATTATAGAATGGATGACATGATGAGCACTGTTAAACATATCCGAATGAGTGAGACAATCCAAACAATAAAAAGTGTGTGCGTTTGATTTAGCACATGCAAGTCACTTCTGTTCTTCCAATAAGTTAAGGGTAGAGTATCTCCTTCAGACAGGAAACAAACCTAATAAGTGGCCCAAAGAGAGACATAGGCTTTCAGATGGACAGAGAAGACCTGCTGTGTTTTCAGATAACTTCCGGGGAAAGAAATATATCCATCAATGTAAAAATCCCATGTTCTTGACAAACCCAACAAAGAGAAACACACATCTACACATACAGTGAATCAAAAGTGAGTCTGAAAAAATACATATTTTGGAAACTCTTGTCACATAGCAATAAAACATTTTGTTATAGCTGAAGAAGGAAACCCACAGCTAAACCCTAGAATATAGTACCCGGGTTCTAAGCCCCCACAATAGCTCATTAAGCTTTGATCATTCAACACCTTTTCTAGCCCAAAGTTTAAATGCTACCACAATCCTCTCCAAAGCAACATGGTCAAGTCTGTCCCAGCAGTACCCTACCATCCTGGTACCAAATATCTGTCTAGGTTGCAGTATCTATTGCTATGATAAAACACCACAAGCAAAAAACAACTTGAGGGGGAAATGGTTTGTTGGACTTACAACCAAACTTCACAGCCCATCATCAAAGGAAGTCAGGGCATGTATCTGAGAGCATAAAGTGAGGCAGAGGTCATGGGGGAACACTGCTTACCACCTTGCTCACCATGGCTTGCTCAGCCTGCTTTCTTACACAAGCCAGGACCACTTGACCAGCGGTGACACTACTCAGGGTGGCCTAGGCTCTCCCATATCAGTCATTAAGTAAGAAAATACCCTGCATACTTGCCTACAAGCAACATGACGGCAGCATTTTCTTAAGTTGCTATTCCCATATTATTCTACATTGTGCCAAGTTGACAAAACAAAAACAAGCAAACAAACAAAAACAGCAATTAACCAAGACAATAAGAAATATATTCATTAGAATGTGTCTCATTGACTCCAAATTATCCATCAGAATGTCTAAGAATTGTGAAAGAATAAGATTCCACTGTACTAAGGACAATACAAATAAGTACTGTATATCTTAGCTATGTGCTTTGTAAACTTGTCCCTAGTTATGTTGTGTGAATGGGTGATTTAACCAATTTCTTTCTGGGTTCAAAGAATAGCCAATGATACTAGCCCAAGGGGCATGTCCCATGAAAGTCTTCACTTACCAGGAAAGTGGGACAGAGGAGAAGACAGCCTATTGGGACTCTAGGTGAGAGAAACATGGGAGAATGGGGAAATAGAAGGATCCAGAGGGTCCTAGAAACCTACAAGAAGAACATTATGATGGGCAGATCTGGGCCCATGGGTCCTGCTCAAACTATGGCACCAGCCAAGGACAATACGTGCAGTAAACTTCGAACCCCTACCCAGATCTAGCCAATGGACAGGACATTCTCAATTGAGTGGTGAGTGGGGTCTGACTTTCACATGAACTCTGGTGCCCCATATTTGACCACATCTCATGGATGGAGAGGCCTGGTGGCACTCAGAGGAAGGATAGCAGGCTACCAAGAAGAGACTTGATACCCTATGAGCATATACAGGGGGAGGAGGTCCCCCTCAGTCACAGTCATAGGAAAGGGGAGTAGGGGGAAAATGGGAGGGAGGGAGGATACAAGGGATGGGATAACAATTTAGATGTAATATGAATAAATTAATAAAATATATTTTAAAAAAGAATAGCCAGTGATGCATACTTGTTACTATTTATCACAAATATGCATTTTTCAGCAGTTACTTATTTTTAATGTTTGGACCCACAGGAGAAAATTCCTAAGAGGGCAACATAAATTTCCTGGCATTGCTGCTCTCCTGTCACCTTGGTCCGTATCTGGTGCATGACTCTCGTCAGTGTCAGGCTTTAAAATAAGGATGACTTTGTAAGACACCTGGGTAGAATTGTGTAGACCTGCATAGGTCTTGAATTCCTGGATGCATCTCTCAGGTTCTGACGGTAGAAAGTTAAGAAGAAAATATCACTTTTTATAAATCAGCTATACTTTTTCCGTTAGTAGAAAATACTTTGATATGCAAATCAGTGAATACATTTGAGTTATAATTCTGTTTAAACAGTTTATCTCAGAGCCAACTTTTCAGGAATTTTCCTGAAATTTAAATGTGCTAATCATATGCTAAAAGACCTATTGATACGTTGCCTACATTACACTTCATAAATATAGGTTATTTTTTAAAATGAAGTCATTTTTCTTTATACACACACTCATACACACACACTTCCGTTTAACAAAAGTAGTTGCTCAAAATGGCAAAAGAAAGAAACATTCAATTGATTTTTTTTGAGTTTTTGAGACTCTCATCAAATTTACCTTAAACATTTCACACCTTGATTTTATCTGTTTTCATGGGTAGACATGGTTTAATGTGTCATATTTCCAACATCTAGTGTAAACAGTTGTTTTTTGATTTTCATTTTTTTTTTTTCTGCCACTCTGGGTCTCCAGTGTTCTTTTTTTTTTTTTTTTTTTTTTTTTTTTTTAGATATATGTCCACAGTGTTTGTGTTTGTCACAGACTTGAAGTTGAATCACTTTTCTTTGTTGATTCACTTTTGAGCCACCCTATAGTATTTGAACATTGGAGTCATGTCTGAGCGGATATGTGAAATTCTCAAAGATTACAAAGAAAATATCCTGAAAATACTGTCTAAGCTATGAGCCAAAGGACACTGAAAAATAAGGTAACAAAGATATTCAATGAAAGTAAGACCCTGGGTTTTTTTTTCTTGTTCTGTCCCAGTAAATATTTTTTTTTCTTGCCCATGGATCAATAAGTGATTGAGCACTAGGGAAAAAAAAAAAAAAACATATTTAGTGAATTGGGAGTCAGTAAGAGTCAGAACCATTGTGGTAGGAAACACAACCATACAGTATGAAACTGCTTCTAAAAATAATTGTGGCAGAGCTGTGGCGATGTGGTAAATCCAAACATCCCCTACGAAGACAGCTGCGCCTCATATATGTTTACGTTTTAGGATGGACTACACGCTCAAAGCTGCCACCATTAGTCAGTCCTATTTCTGTTAGAATCAACGTTTCAAAGATGCCTAAAGAAATAACATGAGTCCAAATTTAATTTTAGTTTTCAATTTTCTACACAGTAAGGTCTTATTTTTTTTAAAGGCAAAAAAAAAAAAAAAAATCCCACCCACATTTTATGAATGACTTGATTCATAGACGGATTCGGTAGGACAGGACGTGTTGACAGCGAGCTGGGCTAAGCAGGGCTGGTGTGGCAGGGACTCATCCTGTGTTAATCCATGTGTTAATTTTGGGGAGGGGTTATTTATGCTACTATTGCAGATGTTTACCCTAGAAAAGGCACAGTGTGGAAGAGGGAAAAGCTGATGGTAAGGCTCCCCTGCAAAAGTGTCTGGGTCGAGAGTCTCTAACAAGCCTTTGTTTTGAATAAAAATGCATATTTTCAAGGTTTTGTTTTAAAATATCAGATGAGTCGTCACTTTGCTTTGCTTTTTCTTTAAGGGGTTATTAAATTTACATTTAAGCCCAACATTGTCGAGGAAAGATTGGCTCATTCTGGAAATGAGTTCTGATAAATTTCCACATAAATAATCATTAAGACAAATATCTGTTTCATTAACGGGAATATGTATCTGTCCAGTGCAGGAACTCTTAGCTGATTTCACATAACTAATTCTTTTTTTTTTTCCAATCAAGAAAAATTACATTTCAGTCTCCCAGCAGCAGGCACTACAGTTTGTGTGCTCGGTGGCACAGGTGGTTGTTGGCTGCTAATTAAAGCAGCACAGACATCGAATGTTTCCATAATCACAGAAGGTGCCGCTGCTCTGCACATTTGCCGAAGAATACAACAGTGTCGGTCCCAGCCAAAATCGCTACCCGAATTTACTATCTAAGAGAACGTGTAGGTATTCATAGAGAGCAGTAGTAGGCTGTGAAGATGGAAAAAAAACTCCCGAAGATTCAATTCCTGATACCACGTTGCTCTTGGTTTCAAAAGCAGTGATGTATGTTTGTTGCTTTAGCAAGATCAATGCCAGAAGATTCTTTGGATTATCCTAGACTCTGCCACTGATCAGAAAAGCAGAAAGAAGTCCCATTAACAGGCAAGAGCTTGTTCTCAGACGCCACCGTTTTCTGATGGGAGGTAGGCTGGCTGGGCGAGGGATGAGCATTCCACAGGGTGAGAGCTGGGAAAGGGGTGGGGGCACACCAAACAGTGACCCCCAGAATGTATGAGACTCGGGGAGGGGGGCAGTGTGGCGCCCGCGCCACCATGGTACCGAGTCCAGGGCAAGGGACTGCGGATTTAACACACACACACACACACACACACACACACACACACACACACACACACACACACACACACTAACACACACACTAACACAGTGGGTCCTTCCTGCTAAGAGAGCAGCAGCCGCAGCAGTTTATTATTCTCCAGAGTTCCAAAGAGCCTTCTTATAGGCAGCAAAACAGGAATCCTCCTCCCAGGTGAAATCCCTCAAGAGGTAATCGCACACAGGAGGAAAAGTCTCAAGGAAGGGAGGGGCGCGTTCTCAGAGCAGTAAACATGACTAGCTAACCAAGATAAACACAGACGTGGAAGCTGCTAGAAACAGGACATGAAACAGCAAGACAGGCAGACAGCCCAGTCGGGCCTGGTTCCTACAGGCCAGCAGCTGATATCCATGGGGATAATGCTCTCACCAGCTCCAGCTTCTTTGACTAAGGAATTCACCTATGTGATATCTAGGGGACCAGAGAAGCCACCCATACCTGAAGCCACTACAGAGGCAATAGACCTTGAGATGTGAAAATCTTTTTCATAGAGAAGTGAAAGAAGGTAGCCCCTTTGCCAGCATGAAAAGTCCCGCCATTTTTGGATGAGCAATGGGACTGGACTCCAGCCCCGAATGTGTTGGGTTTTTTTGTTTTTGTTTTTGTTTTTTTTTTTCCCACATTTAGTGTCTATAGGTTTGAGTCCGTTCTTATGTTACCTGGGGAAAATAAAATAGTTTCCATGTTACTTGCTGTAACACGGGAGCGTAGCTGAGCACAGCTCATGCACATCTTATGAAGGCAGAGGCAGCTGTACTCTCAGAGCTTGCCCTGAGCTTTTGTATAAATAGCCTGTGTTTAGAAGCAGTTGAATTGACTCTACTGGGAAATTAACACATGGAATCTGCCAACCTTCCAGGAAAACTTGAATCAAGGCTTGAAAGACTGAAGTTACTTTCAGAACACTTTATGAATTGAACGTATTTAAAGTCCAGGAAGTCATCTCTTTAAAAAGGTTTACCCCATGCATTTGTGTATCATGCGTTCGAGTGTGTGCATGGAGCCTGTGTGGAGGTCAGAGCACAGCTTGCAGCAGCTGGTTCTCTCCTTCCACCTTATGGGCCCAGGGACTGAACTCAGGCCATAAGCCTCAGGAGTAAGTGTCTTTATCCTCTATGCTTTATCACCAGCCTGCAAGTTAGAATCCTTATTAGCAATTAGAAGTCCGTAGTGTTTCAACACAAACAGAAGATGTCTACGTAGCAACATTTGTTTCTCAAGTTCTAAATCAATTCATTTAGCTCTTTAGGTGGCCTTATGTGCATGACAAATTATTGGTTTCTGTCTGTCCATTATTCTACATGTAACAAATTTAGAATATGTCTTAAAATTCATGCCAAACAGTTGTTTCATTTTCAAGTGAGTTAGGCTACTTTCAGAATTGTAATGAGTATTTATGTCTTCATTTTTTAGAATAGTTTGTTGTGTTAAAATAACCCCATGATCATCATGTGCATGAGATTTCTTATTGTTGTGACAAGATGCCAGATATATACAACTTAAGGCAGAAAGTTTTGTGACCCACAAGTTGAGAACCACTGCACTAGCGGGAAAGCAATAACTTTGATTGTTTTAAATAGTAAGAAAAAAAAAAGAGATCTTTTATTTTAAATATGGTATTCTACCTTAAGAAGCTACAAAGAAGAATGGCAATTAAACTTATAATAGAGGAAATAAATAGCAAGAGAATTTGAACAGGGTAAATAATGGATAAAATAAATAGAATGTGAAATGATCCATTGAAAACAAAAGGAAGGGCTGAGTAAGTGCATTCGTTTCCTTTTTTGTTACTGCGATAAATATCACGATCAAAAATACCTTGTGGAGGAGAGGGCTCATCAGTGGACAGGCCACAGTTCAACACAGAGGGAAGCCAAGGCAGGAACTCCAGGCAGAAACGTGGAGTAGGAGCTGAAGGCCACGGCGGAGTGCTGCGTACTGGCTATGTGCTCCCTGTGGTTGGCTCAGGTTGCTTTCTCATACACCCAAGACCTCATCCCCAGGGATGGCAATGGCCACCAGGAGCCACTTCCCCAGGGATGGCAATAGCCACCAGGAGCCACTTCCCCAGGGATGGCAATGGCCACCATGAGCCACTTCCCCAGGGATGGCAATGGCCACCATGAGCCACTTCCCCAGAGATGGCAATAGCCACCAGGACTCATGCCCTCCCACATCAAGAAAATGCTTCACAGACTGGCCTACAGACCAATGTGATAGAAGCAATTCCTCAACTGAAGTTCCCACTCTAGGTGACTCTAGTTTGTGTCAAGCTAATAAAAACTAGCAAGCACAATAATTTTATTCTTGAATACACAATGCATATGAATTAAAGTATATCACTGAAATGAAAAAATAAAAAAATATGATTAAACAAAAGAAAAAATGTAAAAACATATGGAGAAAAGTGAGTTTGTATTATGTTCTAATACATACTGTGTGTGTGTGTGTGTGTCCGTGCATGCATGCGTGCATGTGTGTGTGTGTGTGTACACATGTGCACATGCATGCATGACTGCCATCCCCACAGTAATGTCTTGACTCTTTTCTCTTGGGCCTGAGCAGGACCCGTAGCCTGACAGGTTCATTACTTCCATGATCTTTCAGCATGATGTTTGTCTTCTGCAGAGAGCTCCTGTTGGGTGCAAGTCACCATGCTGAGAGAAGACCACATATGACAGTGGCTGGAAGGGGGAACACAGGCTTTACTGACAAGCAGGAAGAAAATTGGATGTCGGCCTTATAACCACACGGGCTCCTCTGATTCTTGGCTTCAGCCCGGTGAGACCCCAAGGGCAGAGTCTATTTGAACTATGCTTGAAGTTGTGAGCTACACAGAACTGGTAAGTAATGGATTCTGCTGTCTCTGACTCTGCTGATGCTGATTTGTATATGGCAGGGGGCATACACAGCCATGTTCTGAGCCTCCCTTGCACTCCTCTGCCAACTTCTGGTATCTGCCATTTTCACAAGGAATCCCTCTTTTCAGCAGTAAGAGCTGGGGCTGTAATTCTATATGATTATCAAATATAGGGGAAAATGCAGCACACACTGAGGGACATTTAAAAAACCCTCAACCATCTCAACGGCACTCTTCAGAAGCCTCAGAGAATGGGCTAGGAAAATGGCTCAGGTGGTAAGGAGTCTGCTGCCCACATGTGAGCACCTGAGTTTGCTAAACCGGAAAGAACTAGAGGGAAAAATCCAAGGAAACAATTACTCCAGAACTGGGAAGACAGCAACAGACTTGAATTTACTGGCCAGCTGGCGCAGCTAAATGAGTGATCTCCAGGCTCTGTGTCTCAGGCACTATGGTGAAGAGCAAATGAGGAAGACACTGTGCATGTATGTCCATGTGCACCAGGACACACACACACACACACACACACACACACACACACACACACACACACTGGTTAAAAAAGAATAAAAAATTTTAATGTCTCAAGAAATGCAATAGAATTATAAGGGAATAAAGAAAGCTGGAACAGAGTGCAATCAAGGTAAAAGTGCAATATGTTAAAATTTGGAGGAAGAAAAGGACATTAGGGAAATTTATATATGCTTTATAAGATGTGTTAGAATTATTGTAGCAATAAGACTTTTTAAATTCAAGCAGCTGTACTAATGTAAGAGGATGCCCTTGCTTTGAGCAAAGATTTTATTTCAGTCTTCAGAGTCTAAAAGAAGCTAACAAACCATCATATCAATAGAATAAAAGATAAAAACCGTACTTATTTCAGCATATTCAGGTAAGTCACGTGATAAATTCCACACACCGATTTATGATAAATGGAAAAGAAAGCAAAGTCTATATTCTTTGCAAACCAAGAATAAAAGAAATATACATATGATTTTACAAAAGAGATCAATACAAATCCATCAGCTAAAATCCTATCTAATGGTGAAAGACCTAACATTTCCACTACATAGGAACAAAATCAAGGCAACGGTATCTGCTATCACTATGTCATTCAGCCTCACACTGGAATCAGGAGGAAAAGTTTAAGAACATGATGGTTAAGTGGAAGCAGTGATTCGTCTTTATCACAGAGAACATGGTTAGACACGTAGAAAACTTTAAGAAACCCAACAGTATATACCATGCATGTTCTTCTGGGTCTGGGTTACTTCACTCAGGATGATATTTTTTCCAGCTCCATCCATTTTCCTGCAAATGTCATAATGTCCCTGTTTTGATAGCAGAATAGTATGCCATTGTGTAGATGTCCACAATTTCTTATCCATTCCTCAGTTGAGGGGCATCTGGGTTGTTTACAGTTTCTGGCTGTTATGAATAGCACCGGTATGAACATTAACTATATTATACAGGATAACTATATTACAATCCACAGACCTAAAGAAGCTAAGTAACAAGGAGGACCATAGGGAGGATGCTTAATTCTCATTCTTAAGGGCAACTAGAACAGACACTGGAAGCTGTAAAAGAGAGGGAACAGGACAGTGGCTTACCATATAAGTCCTCTGAAAGAATCCACCAAGCAGAGGATCAAAGCAGAAGCTGAGTCTCACAGCCAAACTTTGGGCAGAGGGCATGGGAGCTAGAAGAACCCAGAGGGCACAGGAGCTCCACATGAAGACCAACAGAGCCAACAAATCTGGGCTCAGGGGGCCTGTGGAGACTGATGAGCCAAACAAGGACCATGCATGGAGAGGACCTAGGACCCTGTTCAGATGTAGCTGATAGGCATCTCAGTCTCCATAGGAGTCCCCTAATAAGAGGAGCAGGGGTTGTCCCTGTCATGGACTCTGTTGTCTGCTGTGTGATCACTTCTCCCTAGCAGAGTGCCTTACCAGGCCACAGAGGAAGAGGATGTAGGCAATCCTGATCAGACTTGGTAGGCTGGGGTCAGCTGATAGGTGAGAAGGCCTACCCCTATGTAAGAACTAGGGAAGGGGGAGGGGGGAAGAGGGAGGGAGGGTGGAACCGCAAGGAGACGAGAAAGGGGGCTAATATTGGGATGTGAAATTAATAAGTTAAAATTTTTAATTAAAAAAAAAAGAAATCCAACAGTAAACTACTCTGTAGTAGAAATTCACATGGTGGCAGGACATACATCAGTATACAAAAAGTAAATACATTTCTATATATTAGCAGAAAATAGTTGAGCTTTTAAATTAAGAAAAAAAAGTACTGAGCCTCCTACCCTCCAGAGGCCAGGCCAGCATCCTGAACCCCAAGTAAGACTGCACACCCCCCTCCCCAGACCTTTCCTACACACCAACCCAACTGCCCCCTTCTCCTTGTCACCATATCCCAGATCACACTTCCTGCGGAAGCCTCCTACCACACCAGAAGCCAGGTCAGCATCCTGAACCTCAGAACCCCCCAGAAGAATCCATGGCCATGCTATACACAGTGCCAGAACTCTAGCCCCTGACCTTGGCAGCAACCTCCTGCTGGACCAGAGGCCATCCAGGCAATCAGAAGTGAAAACCCCAACTTGGGCAGAAACGCTCTACTCAACCACAGGGCACTCCAACCAGAAGACCAGAGAGGAAACAGAAACCAAGGAAGAAAAGACCTATCCAATGAAAACAAACCAAGCAATCAACACCTAGACCTGTATTCATGCCAAATCCAGATGCCTAAACATCAGTGTAAGAACACAATCAACAACAGCCAGGGAAATATGTCACCATCAGGGACTAGCTATCCTACAGCAATCCCTGAATATTCCAACACAGCTGAAGTACAATAAAACAACCTTAAAAGCAATTTTATGAAGATGGTAGAAGTTCTTGAAGGAGGAATGAATAATTTCTTAAAGAAATCAAGGGGAAAAAAACAATCAAAAAGTTGGAGGAGATCAATAAATTCCTTAAAGAATGTCAAGAAAGCCAAGAAAGAACAATCAGTTGAAGGGACCAAATAAAAATGAAAATATAAGCAACAAAGAAAGCACAAACTGAGGGAATTCTGGAAATGGAAAATCTAGGTAACCAAACAGTAACAACGGACACAAGCATCATCAAAAAAATTCAAGAGATGGAAAAGAGAACCTTAGGAATTGAAGACATACTAGAAGAAATAGATACATTGGTCAAAGAAAATGTTAAATCTAAAAATTTCCTGACACAAAACATCCAGAAAATATGGGACACTATGAAAAGACCAAACCTAAGAATAATAGAAATAGAATCAGAGAAATTCTCAGATCAAAGGCCCAGAAAGTATTATTAACAAAATCATAGAAGAAAAATATCCTAACCTAAAGAAGGACATGCCTACGAAGTTACAAGAAGCATACAGAACATCAAATAGATTGGACCAGAAAAGAATTCCCCTCAGCACATAATAATCAAAACACTAAACACACGGCATAGAAAGAATGTTAAAATCTGTAAGTGAAATAGACCATGTAACAAATCAAGGCAGACCTATCAGAGTGACACCCAACTTCTCAGTGGAGATTCTAAAATCCAAATAGGCCTAGAAAGATGTCTTGTACAATCTAAGAGACCACAAAGTCAAATTTAAATAACATCTATCTATAAATCCAGCCCTACAGAAGGGACTAGGAGGAAAAGTCTAACTCAGAAAAGTTAGCTATACCCATGAAATCACAGGCAATAAATAATCTCACACCAGTATAACCCAAAGAATACACACACACACTACCAACAACTACAGCAAAATAACAGGAATTAACAATCATTAGTCATTGATGTGTCCTCAATATCATTGAACTAAATTCTCCAATAAAAAGACACATACTAGCAGAATAGATAAAAAAAAAAAATCCTTCTGCTGCATACAAGAAACATACCCCAACATCAAAGATAGAAATTACCTCAGAGTAAACAGTTGGAAAAAAATTTCAAAGCAAATTACCCCAAGAAGCAGTATGGTATAGCTGTTGTAATGTTTCACAAAATAGAATCCAAGACAAAATATTCAAAAGAGATGGGGAAAGATACTTCATAGTTATCAAAAGAAACATCCACCAATATGATATTTCAATTTTCAACATATATACCCCAAATATGAAGACACTCAGGTTTGTTAAAGAAACATTAGTAATGCTTAAATCACACACTGACCTTTATACCTTGATAGTGGATATACAGAACATTTCACTCAAGCACAAAAGAATATATCTTCTTCTCAGTGCCTCATCAAATTTCTCCAAAATTGACCACATACTCAGTTACAAAGCAAGTCTTAACAGATCTAAAAAAAATTGAAATTGCCCCCCTGCATCCTATCAAACCACCATTGATTTAAGCTGGATTTCAACAACAGAAACAACAGAAAGGCTACAAAGACATGAAAACTGAACAGCTCTATACTGAATGACTACCAGATCAAGACAGAAATAAAGAAAAAAATAAAGACTTTCTAGAATTCAGTGGAAAGGCACAACATACTCAGATTTTATGGGACACCGTGAAAGCAGTGCTGAGAAGAAAGTTCACAGCACTAAGTGCCTTAATAAAGAAACTGAAGAGATCTCGCACTAGCAACTTAATAGTATACCTGAAAGCTGTAGAACAGTAAGATGTTACACACCTAGGAGGAGTAGATGGCAGGAAGTAATCATACTAAAGCCTGAAATCAGTACTATAAAAATGAAGAGAACAATAAAACGGATCAATGGAATGAAGAGTTGATTCTTTGAGAAAATCAACAAGGTAGACAAACCCTTATCCAAACTAACTAAAACACACAGAGATAACATGCAAATTAACAAAGTCAGAAACAAAATTGGGGACATAACAGCAGATACCAAGGAAATTCAAAGAATTGTCGGATCATATTTCACAAAATTGGAAAAATCTAAAAGAAATGGATACTTTTCTTAATAGATAACACTTACCAAACTTAAATCAAGATCATAAACAACTTAAATAGAACTACAAGCCCCAAGGAAATAGAAGCAGCCATTAAGTCTCCCACCCTCTCCCTCTCCCCCCAAAAAAGCTCAGGGCCAGATGGTTTTAGACTTCAAATAAAGAGCTAATACCAATACTCCTCAAATTATCCTACAAAATAGAAACAGAAGAAACATTGCCAAATTCATTTTTGAGGTCACAACCATCCCAATACCCAAAGCACACAAAAATTCAATAAAGAAAGAGAATTACACACCAATTTCCTTTACTAATATAGATGCAAAAAGACTCAATAAAATACTTACAAACTGAATCCAAGAACATATCAGAAGGATCATCCACCATGATCAGTTAGACTTCATCTCAGAGATGCAGGGATGGTTCAACACATGAAAAATTGTTCAACATAATCCACCATATAAACAAACTAAAAGGAAAATGTGACATGCAAAAGCCTTTGACAAAATCCAACATTACTTCAGGATAAAAGCCTTGAAGATATCAGTGATACAAGGCACATACCTAAATATAATAAAGGCAGTTTACCACAAGGACTACAGCTAATTAATTGAACAAAAACTCAAAGTAATTTAACTAAAATTAGGAACAAGACAAGGCTGTCCACTCTCCCCATAGCTATTCAATTATAGTAATTGGAATTCCAGCTAGAGCAATAAGACAACTAAAGGAGATCAAGGACATTCAAATTGGAAAAAAAGAAGTTGCTATGCGTGACCCCAAAAATCCTGCCAGGGAACTTCTACAGCTGATGAACACCTTCAACAAAGTAGCTAGATACAAGATTAACTAAAAAAAAAAAAATCACTACCACAACAGACAGTAGTCCTCTTATATACAAACGACAAAGGGACTGTGAAAGAAATCAGGGAAACAACATCCTTCACGAAACCACAAATAATATAAAATATCTTGGGGTAACTCTAAGCAAGAAAGTGAAATCCTGTATCACAAAAATTTCAAGAATTTGAAGAAAATTGAAGATAGCAGAATATGGAAAGATTTCACATGCTCATGGAAAAGATAAACATAATAAAAATGGCCATTTAACCAAAAGCAATCTACAGATTTGACACAATCCCCATCAAAATTCCCACACAGTTCGTTACAGACCTCGAAAAAACAACGCTCAACTTCTTATGGAAAAAATTTTAAAAACCCAGATAACTAGAACAATTCCATGTAATAAAAGAGTAGCTAAAGTTATACCAGCCCTGATTTCTAGCTGTATTACAAACAAATAGTAATAAAAACTGCAGGTTGATCGATAGAATTGAACCAAAGACCCAAATGTAAATCCACACACACATGGGCACCTGAATTTTATAAAGAAGCCAGAAATATACAATGAAAACAAGAGCACATCTTCAAAAATGTTGCTGGTCTAAACAGATGTTTGCATATAGAAAAATGCAAATAGACCCATATCCATCGCCCTAAAATAAGCTCAAGTCTAAGAGAATCAAAAACCTCAACATAAAACCAGATGCACTAAATCTAATAGAAGAGAAAGTGGGGAATAGCCTTGAACATATTGGCACAGGAGACAACTTTCTGAATAGAGCATCAACAGCTCAGAGTCTAAGATCAACAATTGATAAATGGGACCACATGAAACTGAAAGGCTTCTGTAAGGCAAAGAACACCATCAATCAGACAAAGTCACAGCAAATAGAATGAAAATTAAATAAAAATATTTTCACTAGCTCCATGTCTGACAGAGGACTTATATCTAAAACATAAAGAACCCAAGAAAGTATACATCAACAAACTAAATAATCCAATAAAAATGGGGTACAGATATAAACAGAATTCCTAACAGAGGAACCTCATGTGGCTGAGAAACACTTAAATGTTCAACATCCTTCACCATCAGGGAAATAAAAATCAAAAAACTTTGAGGTTCCATCTTACACTGTCATAATGGCTAAGATAAAAACACAAGTGGTAGCTCATGTTGGTGAGGATGTGGAGCAAGGAGAACATTCCTCCTTTCCTGGAGGGTGTGCAAACTTTTACAGTCATTATGGAAATCAATATGACTGTTTTCAGAATAGATCTATCTTAAGACCCAGCCATTCCACATATACTCAAAAGACGTTTTACCGTAACACAAGGACACTTGCTCAGCTATGTTCATAACAGCTTTATTCATTATATTTATAAAGCAGAAACAACCTAGATGTCCCTCCATTGAAGAATGGGTTAAAAAAATATAGTACATGTACACAATGGAGTATTACTCAGTTGTGAAAATAATGACATTATGAAAATTTCTGGCAAATGATTTTCTAGAAAAAAAAAATCATCCCGAGTGAGGTAACCCAGACACAGATAGATAAACATGGTACATAGTCACTTTATAAATTAATATTAATCATAAAGGAAGAGGTTAATCATGCTACAGTTCACAGACCCAGAGAGGCTAAGTAAGAAGGAGAACTTAGGGGAGGACATAGGATCTTTCTGGAAAGGGAAAATAGAATAGATTTCACAAGTGCACTGAGGATGGGTGGGGATGAGAATGGAGGGATCAGGTAGGTGGGCTGGAGGGAGAGAATACTGGGAGAGTCAACTGGAGTGGGAAGGCAGTTTAAGAACAAGCTAGAAACTTAGTGCAGTAGAAACTACAAGAGTGACAATAGTGAAGATCACTAGTAATGGGGGACATGAAGCCTGAACTGGCCATCCTCTGTAATCAGACAAGGCCTCAAATGGAGGGACTGGGACACTAACCCAGCCACAAAACCTCTGACCTACAGTTTGTCATAGCTGCAGGATGTGCAGGGACAGGAGCCTAGCATAACTGTCACCGCAGAGACTTCATTCAGCACCTGACCGGAGGAGATGCAGAATCTCACAGGCAAATACTAGGCAGAGCTCGGGAAGCCCTGTGGAGGAGGGGGAGAGAGCACTGGAGGAGCCAGGAGGGTCAAGGACACCATAGGAACAAGGCCCACAGAATCAGCTGACCTGGACTCAGGGGACTCACAAAGACCAGGGAGCCTGCCTGGGTCTGAGCTAGTTGCTCTGCATATGTTACGGCTGTGTACCTAGGTGTTCTTGTGGCACTCCTAACAGTGGGAGCAGGACAGTATGCACCTTTCCCGTGCCTTTGGGACTGTGTTCTTTCTAGTAGGTTGCCTTCTCAAGCTTTGATGTGATAATATGTGCTTGGTCTTATTATAGATTGTTATGCCATTTTTAGCTGATATTCCTGGAAGGCCTACTCTTTTCTGAGGAGAGGTGAAGTGGGGGATGGTTCTGGGGTTGAAAGGCTAGATTGTGGAAGAGACTTGGGAGAGGTGAGAAAGGGGAAAACAGCAATTGGGATGCAATATATGATAGAAGAATAAATAAAATGGTAAAAAAATTAAATAAATAGCATTTACAGTGGGATCAAAATGCTGAAACATTCAGGATACTGGTTTTGTTTGTATTTTGTGAGTGTGTGTGCTTATGAGTGTGTGTTTCTGAATGTGTGTATGCGTGTGTGTGTTTCTGTGTGTGTGCGTGCTCACTTGTGCAAGTGTGCATGCATGTGTAGTGCTTGGTATAGAATCTATGAATCTCTCCAGACAAGGTTATACATTTAGTAAGAATACACAGAATATGTATACTAAAAACTATAAAAAAAATATTGCCAAAAGAAATTAACGAGTATAAATTAAATGAGGAGAAATTCACCTGTTCTGTGGATTGGCAGACCAATAACTCAATGTGGGACATATAGAGTATTCCATGAGGCCTGCTGTTCCTTTATTACCTGAATCTTCCAGTTTTATAAGGGTAATGGGATACAGACCACAGTGTGGGATCCCTAGTGACAGAGAGGACAGCATAAAGACAGTGTAATTATTATAGGGCTAACGGGCAGAATTTTTACATGTTCCATTTCCTTTTCTTAAAAGTAAATATTTAAAGCTAAGCAGAGACTAAACATGCTTCAGAGAGAGGAGGGAGGGGGAGGGAGGGAGAGAGAGAGAGAGGGAGAGAGACGGGGTGGGGGGGGGGGGGGGGGAAAGAAGACAAATAATCCAAAGTTGTTTTCAATTATTTCATCTTAATGAGAACAAGTAATATGAAATGGAAAAAATGGAAAACTAAGAAAATGGTGGTTAGAAACTACATAAAGATAGCAATTTCTCATGGGACATATCATTGAGAATATTGGCAAGCTGTCATTTTCAACTGTCAAGAAATGTAAGTAAACCATTTTAGTAGGAAAGAGGAAGGCAGTACCACCCAGCCTAATCTGTCAATCAAGAAGAAGGCAGTGCCATCTAGCTCAATCTGTCAATCAATACTTGCAAATTATTTGTAGATAAATGGGGGAGGTGTGATATTGAGTAGAAAAGTGAAAAGATAGAAATGAAACAGAAGCCACAGAGAAATGCTGGAAATTGATTGCTCTCTGTGAATTGCTCTCTATGGATATCTCTCTATATCTATCTCTCTATGGTTTGCTCTTTGTGGCTTGCTCTCTCTGGCTTACTCTCTATGGCTATTTCTCTATGGCTATCTCTCTATGGCTATCTCCCTGGCTTGCTCTCTAAGGCTTTCTTTATATAGCCTGCTTATCTACCTTTTTCATAGATCCTAGGCCACTCTGTCCAGATGAGGTACCATTTGTGGTGGCCTGGTCCCCCCTCCCCTACATCAATTAGCAGTAAAGAAAATACCCCACAGACATGGCCAGATGTTAATCTGATGGAGGACATTCATCAGTTTAGGTTCCTCTTCCCTGGTGACTTTCATTTGAGTCAAGTTGACAGTAAGAGGAGGAGGAGAAAGAGGAAGAGGAGGAGAAGAAAGAAGAAAGAAAAAAGGAAGGAAGGGAGGGAGGAAGCCCTAATCTGCATTTGCTAGACTTTGAGAATATTTCAGTGTTTTACTTAAGGTATTTAACAAGCTAGAATTACATTTTGGTATTTTTAGTTTAAAGGAAAGCCTGTATTTGGTCATGAAATCTACTATTACATGAGTGATTTTCCCACCAAAGTATGTACTAAATGTATAGGCTTTATATTTCATAAATGGAGATTCTTATTTCAGGTAAGAAATAGCAGGGAATCTAATCACAATATATTATTATATTAAATAAGAATATATGTCATAACACTGTAAACTTCATCATAAGTGAATTTAAAGCCAACAGATTTCATAAAGTGGCATGGTATCCTGGAGAAAAGAAAAAATGCTTAAGACAATAGAAATCCTGGGAGCAAAGCCTCTTTCTTATAAAGGGTTTGACAGGTTTTTTCAGACAATATATGAGCTCATAAACACTCTTTCTTGTGGAGTGATGGGTCTGTGTTTCTTCCACTTGAGTCTGAGTGAGATCTGACTGCTTTGGCCAATAAAAGATGAAAGACACAAAGCCTTGGGACTGCAGAAGTCAGAAAGAATCCACCCTGGGCTGGGTAACAGCAGCCTCAGCCTAACAACCGAAGCCCTCAAACCACCATAGAGGCAAAACATCCATAGTTGTTCCAACTGGGCCCAGACTTTCTACTGTCTCCTGCCCATGTGCTAGCTAGTAAGGGGACTGTTTTGGTCTCAGACAAGTCAACATAACAAACCACTAAGCAAAACCCCATTAGTGCCACATGAAACAAGAACTTTTTCTTTTTTTATTGATTTATTCTTGTTACATCTCAATGGTTATCCCATCCCTTGTATCCTCCCATTCTTCCCTCCCTCCCATTTTCCCCTTATTCCCCTCCCCTATGGCTGTTCCTGAGGGGGGGTTTCCTCCCCCTGTATATGCTCATAGGGTATCAAGTCTCTTCTTGGTAACCTGCTAACCTTCCTCTGATTGCCACCAGGTCTCCCCTCCAGGGGATATGGTCAAATATGAGGCACCAAAGTTCGTGTGAAAGTCATACCCCACTCTCCACTCAACTGTGGAGAATGTTATGTCCATAGGCTAGATCTGGGTAGGGGTTTAAAGTTTACCGCCTGTATTGTCCTTGGTTGGTGCCTTAGTTTGAGCGGGATCCCTGGGCCCAAATCTGCCTATCATAATGTTCCACTTGTAGTTTTCTAGGACCCTCTGAATCCTTCTGCTTTGCTAGTCTCCCATGCTTCTCTCATCTAGAGTCCCAATAGGATTTCCTCCCCTCTGTCCCAGTTTCCTGGTAAGTGAAGGCTTTCATAGGACATGCCCCTTGGGCTAGTATGCAGATATAAGTGAGTATATATAGCATTTGAGTCTTTCTGCTTCTGGGTTAACTCACTCATTATGATCATTTCTAGCTCAATCCATTTGTCCACAAATTTCAGGAATTCCTTGTTTTTAATAGCTGAGTAGTATTCCATAGTGTATATGTACCACAGTTTCTTTATCCATTCTTCTACTGATGAACACTTAGGCTGTTTCCATGTTCTGGCTATTATGAATAAGGGCACTATGAACACGGTTGAGCAAATTTTCTTGTTGTGTGCTGGAGCATCTTCTGGGTATATTCCAAGGAGTGGGATAGCTGGGTCTTGAGGAAGCCCTATTCCCAGTTTTCTGAGATAGGGCCAGAGAGGTTTCCAAAGTGGCTGTACTAGTTTGCATTCCCACCAGCAATGAAGGAGTGAAACAAGAGCTTATAAGGCCATGCACCATCAAAACTTATGACTCCCCAAATTTTGAAATGAAGTGAAATCCTATTTTATATAAGAATGAAAATAAGAATACAACGGACAATCCTCAATGATGATTAAAGACAAATAATGCAGAAAAATATTACAGCAATAAACTGATTTTCTTATATTTTTATTTGTATCAGAATGCTTGGCGCCTTATCTAAGAAATATCTTGAATGTATAAACCGAGTAGATTGAAAAGAAAATGAGGAAATACAATAGAATTTTTAAATAAATAGATAATTCAATGAAACTTTTTAAAACATCGTAAATTCTAGCCACCAAGAAGCTCCATAATAGGCTACTAATTGTCTTTCTTGGTTTCTTTTTATGAAAAAAAAAAACAAGTACTAAGTAAATAAATTAATTTTATTATATTTGAAAAAAGCCACCATGTCACCAAGTTTAAGAAGCCTTGTTTTGGGTCACAGACACCAGGAAGTGGTTTATGATCAGCTGATAAACGACAAAAAACCAAGAACACAGATCTCTCCCTCAACATGGAAAGCACTACACATCAGCCAAGGATGCCTGTCACTATGGTCCCTAAGACCCTGCGGGTCAAAGTCATAGTTAACAAAATAATCTCAGAAACATTTTATCATAGAATCTTTTTGTTTCTTTTCTTTCTGTGTTAGTAAGGATCCCAGGGTCTTTACGCTCTGCAGGCACACTACCACTAAGCTGTACCATCAGGCTGAACATACTTTTTTTCTGACCCTTGAACTACAGTTACCTCTTTCTTCATAGACCATTCATTTGTTTGTTATTTAGTTCCAAAATGACGATGAGTCCACCGGAACTTAATTTTGATGTGTTGAACTTGGCTTCTTGATGTGAAACACAATACTTACATCAACACATATGTGAAACCCACTGATGTATTTCCATTCGAGCAAACAAAATTAACCAAACACATAAATGTACAGAGCAGAAAGCCAAAAGAGAATACTTGCATGTTGTTTTTCCTGTCAATCAGAAGACCGAAAACAACAGAGTGCAGAGAATTTACTTCAGTTTCAGGTAATCATAACACTATGGACCATGGATTGAACAATTCTACTAAAAAAAGAAAAAACTGATCTATGTGAAGAATGGATATTATTAATAATCATAACAATTAATTGGTTAACTTCAAAGCCCTATGTAACATATCCTTAATTTAAAAGTTTCCAGTCTGTTAATACTACACTTCCCATCTCCAAAACCGTACCAAATGAAGCTTGGTTAATAAATCTGAGTGACATATAACTCAGTTTACATTTAAATTGAGTCTACTCATAAACTTGTATGATGTTTCTTATAAATGATGAAACATTTCACAGGATGTATAGTTACATATATAGTTTCAATAGTTAAAAATTAAATGTAAAAATTTGATAGATGTAGAGATGATTGATAGATATTACATAAGAAGGTGAAAGATAGACAAGAGACCCAGCAGGACAAGGGAGTATGGCTACAGTTATTTTTTTTTTAAACTGTGTTTGTTTCTCAGTTTCTCTCTTAAGCCAGCCATCACATAAATAATTAAGACTCTTTTTATCTTTGTTTAATAATAAGCTTCATAACACAATAACTGAGCAGTTATTATTCTACTCTTAACCTGCTAAGCTAATCTGGTTTTCTCCCACTGTATATCCCAGAGATACTTGCACTTTGTAGCTCTCCTTGCTCCAGCTCCTCTCCTGTTGTCACCTGGACATCTCCTATGGCTGAGTTCCTCTACATCTTCCTCTTACTCCTCCTGCCATTGCCTGTAAGAAGTACAACACTATTCCCTTTCCTGCTCAGCAATTGACCGCACTTCATAGGCTTAATAGGAGACAACTGGGGAGCAGTGTTCACATAACATTGAGACAGAAAGGTTCAGAACAAGGATTGCACCAGATATGGGATGTACAGAAAATATCATTTGAATTATACAATAACCTTATGACTACAGAGAATGAAAAAAGAGATCTTATTCTGATTGCCTTATCTTAAATATGATACAGAAAGACTCCCAGAAATATCACTCTGTGCAAAAATTATTATCTAACATTAAAGGTACTTCTTAAAGGATCTCAGCAATTGTGTTCAACCTAACATAGCACCATTCCTTGGAAGCAATTTATGTAACCAAGATCATTGTTTACGAATATATATATATATATATATATATATATATATATATATATATATATATATATATTCAAGACAATATATAAACTCATTTATGTCCTAGCATAGCTGCCTTTTATCAGCCTCTGTGAACATGCTCATATAAAATGCATATATTCTCATTGCTTTGCTATTTAATTCCTAAATATATGTTAATATTCATAGGAGAATCTTTTTCTAGTGAACAGGAGAAGCTATCAGCAGAAGAGCATTTCAGAGTGTGCATTGAGCATATGCCAATGGTGAGTTCCCACATAAACATTTGTTTCAGTCATCAGTCAGAATTCAATACACTACAGGGAACATTTAATCCCTTATTATTGTGATGATTAATCTTAATGTCAACCTGACAGGATTTAGAATCACCATGGGAGAAATCTTTGGACATGGCCTGAGCAATTTTCTAGATTTGGCTAATTAAAGTAGAAAAGCCCACCAAGCTTGGTTGTGCTATTTCATGCTTTAGGATCATGAAGTGAGTAAAAAGTAGAAAGAAATTCAAGCACCAGCATTCATTCCTCTCTGCTGCAAGACTGTGGGTGCAACCTGACCAGCTGCTTTGAACTCTTGCCTCCATGACTTCCTCCCACAATGCACTCTCCCTCAAACTAGGAGCCAGAATAAACCCTTCTTCCTATTAACTACCTTTGTCATGTATTTGCTCACAAGTAGACAAGCAACTAACACAATTGCACATTAAACTTTGTGTGATGACTTTCCCCAACTGTAGACTAATGCAAGTACTCCGAAGACCCTTGAGGGAGCAAGTCCAAGCTGTGATGTAGGCTGTTAGATGGAATCAAAATAGTTTCAACTGGAGATAGTTTCAACTTACAATGGACCTTAAGAACACAACCTAAATCAGGAAGCAACTATATCAGAGAGAGGCTTTATGTAACTACAGTCTCTCTGGAATTCTACAAAACTTCACATAGGACAAAACAGGAGAAGGAAATAGTAACAGAATAGATGTGAAAATTTTCTACCCTCAACATTTTCTCTAAAGCCAATATAATATTCAACCTCTAGTAGATGTGCTTTCCCAGAAATCCTTCTTGAATAAATATAACTGCTATTGGGTTTCTTTCCCTCTTCTTTCAGCTTTACCCAAAACTCAAACAATGTCCTTAGGAAATTTTTGACACATGACAATCCAAGACCATGGAGGAACCCCTGAGACATGCCTCAATTCCTGGCTGGAGTTTGTTCAGAGCCGGCTTGAGGACTTCTAGATTTGTGTTGTAACCTCATCTTCCCAGTGACCTCTAACCATTCATGCTCTTCTCTGGTCATTATATTGAATAAGATAGAGGAAAGTGGGACAATGTATTTGATTCATAGTGAAGAAGCTTCTGACTACCCAAGAGTACACAGAAATACAATCTTGATTCATACAAATAAAAATATATTCTGACTGTACCTAGTCCTAAAGGGACTTAATGTGCCACGGTGGATTGGTACCCATGAGGTACCTCCTCCTTCTCTGAGGAGAATAAAAGGGAATGAGGGGAGGGGTCATAAGGGGGACTGGGAGGAGAGAGGGGGGCTGCATCAGGGGTATAAAGTAAATAAAGTAATAAAATTTAAAGCATATATCATTGTATTCTATAAACAAGTGGAAATTTTGTGTACTCTGCTCTATAGGCTCAATTTTCTTAACCAATATATTTTATTAACAACTTAGTGACTGAGCATATGTCCCTTATAGCCCGACTAATGAAAACAGTAGGAAATGAGGATTAATGGACACAATAACAAAACCTTAAGGCTATCAGTTCCAAGGAATGATTCTCCGGGCATGAGCCACAGGATTTCTTCTGCTGGAACCTGGAGTAACCAGAACCCAGAACCTCAGCAAGAGCCGGAGCCCTGAAGCCTTCCCTCGAGTGGTTCTCTCTATCCCAAGTCTCCAA
The DNA here is from genome assembly GCF_903995435.1 of Acomys russatus. NCBI lineage: Eukaryota > Metazoa > Chordata > Mammalia > Rodentia > Muridae > Acomys > Acomys russatus. The sequence goes on along the minus strand of NC_067160.1, from coordinate 17,960,956 downwards.
AAAGCCCCGCCACCAGTTCTGTGCTCATTTATATATCTCCTCCCAGAGTCTGTTCACGGGATCTTTTTCATCTGGTAGCAATTAAGCTCCTACATGAGGCGGTTGCTCTTCTAGTGAATTAACATCACCTGTTCTCTCACAAGACCATTCCGATCCCACACTTGGGATCCTAAAGAACAGGTTTCTCTCCTTCACTGCTCTGTAGAGAAACAAAATTTTTCTTTTAATAACCATTCATTTATTTCTAGGGAATGACTATTTTTGGTTGTCAATTTGACTGAATCTGGAATTAACTAAAACACAAAAAAATTACAAGAGATTTTTGCTTAATTTGAAGTGGGAAGATCAACTTCTGATCTTTGAGGTAAGAAGACACACCTTTAACCCAGATCTTATGAGCTGGAAAACCCCACCTGTAAGCTGGGCCATGCTTCCTGCCAGGAAGCCTATAGAAGCACAGGAAGAAGGAAGACTTTGCTTCTTGCCCGTTTATCCACATGTTGCTGGCACATCCATTCCTTCACTGACATTACAGCCTACGTCTTCTGGGTGCCAGTGTATACTAAAGATAAGCTGAGACACACAGCCTCATGGACTGAGCAACTACTGGATTCTTGAACTTTCAATTCATAGGTAGTCATTGTTGGATTAGCTGGACCACAGCCTGTAAGTCATTCTAATAAATCTGAGAGAGAGAGAGAGAGAGAGAGAGAGAGAGAGAGAGAGAGAGAGAGAGAGAGAGATTCATTCTATAAGTTCTGCTCCTCTAGAGAACTCTAAGACAAGTCTTACTACCCATGTTTAATGAATACTGACATTTAAAAAAAATCAGGAAGATTATGTTATAAAAGAGCTATTTCAACAGAGATGTCATAAGAATTAATGACCCAAGAAAAATAAGTGTAGGATTTCTAGTTGACAGACCTTCTGATATAAAAGCTTCCTCAAGAGTTAACAACCTTGATTTATAATCTACCAGAGCCCTTTTCCTGATTGCTGAATGATAATCACATTCTTAGACGTCTTAATATTAGAGACTAGATCACATAAACCACCTCACCATCTGATCCTAAAGTTCCCAATGAATTTTTCAAGGAAATTGGAATTGGACACAAGAGTTAAAAGCATTTAACAGGAATAGTCATTTAAAGATATGAATTTTAAAAATAATTGTCTTAAACATGCTGGAATATGTAAATTGTTTGACAAATGAAAAACCAAATTCTTTGTTTGAAGTGCAGAGGGTTAAATACAGGGCCTCACATTGCCAGAGCAATGCTTTCCAACTGAGTCTGCTCCCCATCCCAGAGCACACACATCCTAAAGTAGGAAAGTCCCTAAGAAATCTGTAAAATAAGACAGTTTGCTTTTGGGGGCTTGCTAGGGATATAACCCCTTTATTTTCTTTGTTTAATCTCAATGACGAATTTACTGTTCATGAAACCAAAGAGAGATTTGAACTAATACAAACACTTTACATTTATTAGCAAAGGTGTACCTTAGCAACAGGAGGACAAGAGAATCCTGCCCTTCTGGTACTCTCACTACCTCCCAGAATTATAAAGAAAACAAGCAGACAAAAGGAAGACACATTGTCACCATCTCTTCTTGCCTAAGCATTGCTTTATTCTCTTAACAGCAAGGACTGACTTCTCCATAAAAGAAGAAGCCCCTGTTCATCCCAAATGTCCTATCACATCTTCTACCATGGAAACAGCATCCTCATGCTTCAGCACCAGGATTGCAGAGCCTGGTCCAATCATCTGTGCCTGCAGGGAAAATATTATATGCGAAGCAGCTGGGACCAGGTACCTGCCACTGAGCAAAGTTGATCAGGATTACAGCGTCATACCAGAAAATCATCTTGTTTCAAAAGCAAATGTAGAAAAACTCAAAATAGTCACATGACTAGAAGCTTCCCATTTTTGAGAAGTAGGGTGCCACCTCAATCCTATTGGCACCCATTTTAATTATCCTCAGCACCTCCACCTTTTTACTTCATTATTTTCAAGGTTCTTATACAAACATTCATATTAAGTGTATTGAGTGTTTTGTTTTGTTTGCTTGTTTTTCAAGTTTTAAGTAGTTCTGAGCAGTCAAGAAAGGCTAGCCCATGGCTAAGAAACTAGGGTACACTTTCCATTCAGAGTCTCTGATAACAAAGAGAGAGATAAGAATATTGCATAGTGTCAGTTGCAAACATTTTCTAATTTTTCATAAACTTTTAAAAATTATTCCACTCGAAGGTAATGTAAAGACTTTGGGGGCGAGCTGTAATTTCAAGCCGTTCTCAAGCTCCCATGTTCTCAGCTTCATCAAGTGACCAACTGACCAGATGATTGTTTTTGATTTTGGCCTTCCCAACATCAGACTCTAAATTTAGAGACAAACAAGCAAATAAGCTACATTCTTAAATGATGTCATTTCAACGAAAACTATCTTTGGGAATTCCCAGGGGGGATCTTGGGAAAAATGCTTTAAACCATTCTTTCATCTTAGAAAAGAGAGAGAATATGTTAATATATAACTATTTTATGTTCTATATTTCTTAACTCAAAGTTATCCTGAGAATTTCATGGAAAGAGCTGTAAGTGACAAGGTAGTTCATACTGGTGAACTGTGTTTAATGTAAATCTTTTAGAGGCATTAAAATTTCTGGACTGGGAAAGTGAGCCCTGGAGAAGTATCAGTGTCTTTGTTCCCCCATGATATGTTTTTATCCTAAGAACTACTTGTCGTTTTTAATGAACTAATAACATATGTCTCAATAGAGCAAGTTGCTCTCCATTCTAATTGTATAGTCATTGCAATAAAGTAATGACAGACAACAAAGTAGCTAAGTGCTTAAAGGTCATTTTCTTTTTCTGGGACACTGTACCAAAGGCTCTCCTGTACATTATAATCCAGGAATCCCATGTTTAACAAGGTATATCCAAGAGTCTCATGAGAAAGATAGCACCATTGATGATGAACCCTGGGAACTGGCTGACCTTAGACCACTTTCAGCCTGGGACAAAGGACAGAGGCAAGATTTCCAGGATTGTAATCCAAAAGAAGATGACTTTCTGAAGACACACTGATGGCTCAAATTTCAAGGATATTTGGATGTAGGATGCAGGGTATGTATCTGTAATATCAGCACTCAGATAGCTGAAGAAAGGCAATCATAAACTCCATTTAAAAAAACAGTTCAAGATCTGAAGATGAAAATGGAAACAATGATAAAAGCATAGACAGAAGAAAGCTGGGAATGAGAGAACTTAGAGAAGAAAGTAGGAAATGAACAGGTAAGCTTCTCTAACAGAATTCAAGAGATAGAGGAATGAATCTCTGGAGTAGAAGATACAATTGAAGAACTTGATGCAACCATCAAAGAAAATGTTAAATCTGAAAAATTTCCTGACACAAAACATCCAAGAAATCAAGGACACCATGAAAAGAGAAAATCTAAGGATAATAGGCATTGAGGAAAGAGAAGACGTCCAGTTCCAAGGCCCAGAAAATATTTTCAATAAAATCATAGAAGAAAATTTCCCCAATTTAAAGAAGGAAATGCATATAAACATGCAAGAGGCCTATAGAACACCAAGTAGAATAGGCCAGAAAAGAAAATCCTCCCACCATATAATAATCAAAACACAAAACGTACAGAACAAAGAAAAAATATTAAAAGTGGCAATGGAAAAAGGCCAAGTAACATATAATGGCAAATCTGTCAGAATTACACCTGACTTCTTAGGAGAGACCATGAAAGCCAGAAGGGCCTGAGCGCCTTCATAAAGAAATTGAAAACATCTCATATAGGAAATTTAATGACCCATCTACAAGCCCTAGGGAAAAAAAGAAGCAGAGATACCCAAAAGGACTAGAGGGCTGGAAAAAAAAATCAAACTCAGGGCTGAAATCAATAAATTGGAAACAAAGAGAACAATTCAAATAATCAACAAAACCAGGAGGTGGTTCTTTGAGAAATTCTACAAGATAGACAAACTGTTAGCCAAACTAACTAAAAGGCAGAGAGACACTATCCAAATCAACAAAATCAGAAATGGAAAGGGAGAGATAACAGACACTGAAGAAATACAATGAACCATTAGGTCCTACTTCAAAGGCATTTATGCCACAAAATTTGAAGATCTAAGGGAAGTGGACAATTTTCTTGATCGATTCCACTTGCCAAACTTGGATCAAGATCAGATAAACAACTAAATAGTCCCATTTCTCCTACAGAAATAGAAGCAGTCATTAAAAGTCTCCCAACCAAAGAAAGCCTAGGGCCAGATTGTTTCAGCACAAAATTCTACCAGACCTTCAAAGAAGAGCTAATATCGATACTCTTCAAGCTACTCCACAAAATAGAAATGGATGGAGCATTACCAAACTCATTCTATGAGGCAGCAGTCACTTTGATACCTAAACCCCACAAAGACCCAAAAAGAAAGAGAATTTAAGATGAATTTCGCTTATGAACATTGATATAAAAATATTCAATAAAATACTCGCAAACTGTATCCAAGAATACATAAAAGGTATCATTCACCGTGACCAAGTATGCTTCATTCCAGGCATGCAGGGATGGTTCAATATATGGAAATCTATCAATGTAATCCACAATATACACCAACTGGAAGAAGAAAACTGCATGATAATCTCCTTAGATGCCAAAAAAGCATTTGACATAACCAACACCCATTCATGTTTAAAGTTTTGGAAAGATCAAGGATATAAGGCACGTATCTAAACATATAAACGCTATATACAGCAAGCCAATAGCCAACATCAAATTAAGTGTAGAGAAACTTAAGGAAAGTCCTCTAAAATCAGGCACCAGGCATGGCTGCCCACTTTCTCCATATCTCTTTAATATATTTCTTGAAGTTCTAGCTAAAGCAACAAGACAACAAAAAGAGATCAACGGGACCTGAATGCGAAAGGAGGAAGTCAAATTATCCCTATTCACAGATGATATGATAGTGTACATAAGTGACCCCCAAAATTCCACCAGAGAACTCCTACAACTGATAAACACCTTCAGCAAAGTGGCTATATACAAAACTAACTCAAAAAAGTCAGCTCCCTTCCTGTATAAAAATGACAATCATGTTGAAAAAGAAATTAGGGAAACTAGCCCCTTCAAGATAGCCACAAGCAACATAAAGTATCTAGGAGTAGCTCTAACTGTTGTGGTTATATTACCAATAGGACCTAATAATATTTATTATCAGGCCTATACTTATTACTATGGCAATATTTTCTTTTTTAAATGTATTTATGTATTAATTAATTCACATTACATCTCAATTGTTATCCCATTCCTTCTATCCTCCCATTCCTCCACCCCTTCCCCTTTCACCCTATTCCCTTCCTCTATAACTGTGACTGAGCGGGACCTCCTCCCCCTGTATATGCTCATAGGGTATAAAGTCTCTTCTTGGTAGCCTGCTATCCTTCCCCTGAGTCCCATCAAGCCTCCCCATCAAGGGGACATGGTCAAATATGGGGCACCAGAGTTTATGTGAAAGTCAGTCCCCATTCTTCACTCTTATGTAGAGAATGACCTGTCCCTTGGCTAGATCTGGGTAGAGGTTCAATGTTTACTGCACGTATTGTCCTTGGTTGGTGCCATAGTTTGTGAAGAACCCCTGGGCCCAGATCTGCCCATCATAACGTTCTACTCATAGATTTGTAGGACCCTCAGGATCCTTTTATTTCCCCATTCTCCCATACTTCTCTCACCTGGAGTCCCAAAAGGATATCCTCACATCTATCCCACTTTCCAGGTAGGTGAAGACTTTCATGGGACATGTCCCTTGGGCTAGTGTCTAGTTATAAGTGAGTATATACCATTTGAGTCTTTCTGCTTCTGAGTTAACTCACCCATTATGATCATTTCTAATTCAATCCATTTGTCCACAAATTTTGGGAATTCCTTGTTTTTAATAGCTGAGTAGTATTCCATAATGTAAATGCACCACAATTTCTTTATCCATTCTTCTACTGAGGGGCACTTAGTTTCTATGTTCTGAATATTATGAATAAGGCCACTATGATCATGGTTGAGCATATGTTCTTGTTGTGTGCTGGTGAATCTTCTGAGGATATTCCAAGGAGTGGAATAGCTGGGTCTTAAGGAAGCCCTATTCCCAGTTTTCTGAGAAAGCGCCAGATAGATTTCCAAAGTGGTTGTACTAGTTTGCATTCCCACCAGCAATGAAGGAGTGTTCCTCTCTCCCCACATCCTCACCAGCATGTGGTGTTGCTTGAGTTTTTGATCTTAGCCATTCTGATGGGTGTAAGATGGAATCTCAGAGTCGTTTTGATTTGCATTTCTCTGATGACTAAAGATGTTAAGCATTTCTTTAAGTGTTTCTTAGCCATTCAATATTCCTCTGTTGAGAATTCTCTGTTTAGTTCTGAGCCCCATTTCACAATTGGGTTATTTGGTTTGGTGGTGTTTAATTTCGTAAGTTATTTATATATTTTGGATATTAGACCTTTGACAGATGTAGGTTTGGTGAAGATCTTTTCCCAGTCTGTAGGCTGTCACTTTGTTCTGTTGACAATGTTTTCTGCTTTACAGAAGTTTCTCAGCTTCATGAGGTCCCATGTATTAATTGTTGACCTTAAGGCCTGGGCTGTTAGTGTTCTGTTCAGGAAGTTGTCTCCTGTGCCAATGTGTTCCAGGCTTTTCCCTACTTTTTCTTCTAGTCAATTTAGTGTGTCTGGATTTATGTTGAGGTCTTTAATCCCCTTGGACTATGACTAAGCCCATTGCAAACAAATTCATAATCCTCGAAACAAAGACAAAAAAGGTCCAGGAGCCTTCTGCCATGGCACCTTGGAAAGGGACCATAGCAGATTTTATTTTATTATTTTTCTAGGCAATTAACTCCATTCCCTAGGCCAGTTTAGAAGACCACCAGCCTCATATTTCCGCATCTCCAAATGGTCACATGTCTGCAATCATCTCTGCTCTCTAAGAGTTGAGCCTGCAGGCAGCTAGGAGCAGTGCCCATGAAATGCTCTGGCCCATGGACGCTCTCTGGGAGCTATTCTACCCTGTCAAACTATGACAAAATATGATTTTAATGGTGTGGGGCACCAATTTGTTGTTGTTAGATTATCAATATGGCCTAATAAGCCCTATATCAAGCGCCACTTGCTGTTGTTAAATTTACCAATATGGCCTAACAATGTTTATTATTTGTCCTATAATTGTAACTACAGCAGTATTTTCTAGCCTGCTAGCAATCAATCAAGACACAGACACATGGTATATTTTAAAATAGCCTTAGTTAACCTGGGACGGGGCAAATATTAATCCTCTAAACTACTCCCATAGTGGGGCATGTATGGGATACCTATCCTAATCTCATGGCGTCTAGTTCTAATAATTTCTATCAAGCTACCTCCCATCCACAGTCTGATACACTTGCTGATTATCATCATCTGGGCCAAATCTCCATCCACGCCAGCCATGTGCTTTTCTTCCATTTAACCCATGGCAGCCTTCTTCTCCTCTTCTCCTCCGGTCTCTTTTCTTCCCAAGATTCTCTCTGTGTCCTCAAGCCCAGGACCGTACCCATGCCTATCTCATTTGCCTTGCCCAGGTGCAATGGCTTTTTATTAATTAGTGTCAAAATACATCAGACCAATAGGAGTAACTCTAACCAAGCAAGTGAAATACTTGTTTGAAAAAAACTTCAAATCTCTGAAGGAGATTGGAGATGACATCAGAAGATGGAAAGATCTCCCTTGTTCATGGACTGGGAGAAATAACAAAGTAAAAATGGCCATCTTAACAAAAGCAATTTACAGGTTCAATGCAATCCCTATCAAAATACCTACACAATTTTTAAAGACACTGAAAGATCAATTCTCAACTTCATAGGGAAAACCAAAAATCCCAGAATAGCTAAAACAATCCTGTACAAGAAAAGAACCTCCAGAGGAATCTCCATCCTGGATCTCAAGCTGTACTGTAGAGCAACAGTAATTAAAGCATCATAGTACTGGCATAGGAATAGGCTGGTTGATCAATTGAATTGAATTGAAGACCCAGAAATAAGTCCACAGAGACTTGATTTTTGACAAAGAAGCCAAATACATTCAATAGAAAAAGAATTGCATCTTCAACAAATGATGCTGGTCTAACTGGATGTCTACATGTAGAAAAATGCAAATAGATCCATATTTATCACTATGCACAAAACTCAAGTCCAACTAGATAAAAGACCTCAACATAAAACCAGAGACACTAAATCTGTGAGAAGAAAAAGTGGGGAAGAGCCTGGAACACATTGGCACAGGAGACAATTTCATGAACAGAACACCAAAAGCCCAGGCTCAAAGGTCAGTAACTCACAAATGGGACCTCATGGGGCTGAGAAGCTTCTGTAAGGCAAAAGACACTGTTAACAGAACAAAGCGACAGCCTACAGACTGAGAAAAGATCTTTACCAACACTATATCAGACAAAGGACAACCTATATTGGACAACCTTATATTTTACTAATATCCAAAGTATATAAAAAGCTCAAGAAATTAAACACCACCAAACCAAACAACCCAATTAAGAAATGGGGCTCAGAATTAAACAAAGAATTTTCAACAGAGAAATACTGAATGGCTGAGAAACACTTAAAGAAATGCTCAACATACTTAGTCATCAGAGAAATGAAAATCAAAACGACTCTGTGGTTCCACCTTACACCCATCAGAATGGCTAAGACCAAAACCCAAGCGACAGCACAGGCTGGTGAGGATGTGGAGAAAGGAAAACTCTCCTTCTTTGCTGGTAAGAGTACAAACTTATACAATACAACCATTTCGTAAATCAATCTGGCATTTTCTCAGAAAACTGGGAATAGGGCTACTTTAAGACCCAGCTATTCCATTCCTTGGAATATACCCAAAAGAAGCTCCACCACACAACAAGGACATATGCTCAACCATGTTCATAACAGCCTTATTTGTAATAGCCAGAGTCTCAAAATAACCTAAATGCCCTTCAGTTGAAGAATGGATAAAGAAACTGTGGTACATTTACACTATGGAATATTGCCCAACTATTAAAAACAAGGAAATCCTGAAATTTGCAGGCAAATGGATGGAATTAGAAATGATCATCCTGAGTGAGTTAACCCAGACCCAGGAAGACACACATGGTATATACTCACTTATAGTTGGGCACAAGCCCAACATGGATGTCCCCTGAAAGTCTTCACTTAGCAGGAGATTGGGATAGATACTGGGACTTCCTACTGGGACTCCAGGTAAGAGAGGTAGGGGATAATGGGGAAATAGAAGGATCCAGAGGGTCCTAGAAACCTACAAGAAGACCATCAAGGCTGCCAGATCTGGACCCAGGGGAGTCTGCTCAAACTACTGTACGAACCAAGGACAATGCATGCAGTAAGCCTAGAACTCCTATCCATATCGAGCCAATGGACAGCACATTCTCCACAGTTGTATGGAGAGTGGGGACTGACTGTGACATGAACTCTGGTGCCCTCTATTTGACCACTTCCCCTTGGTGGGGAGGCCTGGTCACACTCAGAGGAAGGGTAAACAGACCACCAGGATGAGACCTGATAGGCTGTGACCATATGGTGGGAGTGGAGGTCCTCTTCTGTCACAGACCTAGGGGAGGGGAATAGAATGAAAGAGGGAGGGAGGGGGAAACAGGAAGATACAAATGAAGGGACAACAACTGAGATGATTGAGATGTAATCTGAATAAATTACTTAAATAAAAAAATGCACCCTGATGTAAATCCTACAAACCACAATAAAGACCAGCATGACAAGATACCCCCGAGGTTGAGTAGTGGCAATTATTTCTTAGATTGGGGTAACCAACAGCCACCTAATTGGATCTAAGTCCAACTCAGTAAGAGGAAGGTCATGTCTGGTACTGTAAACCTATTCAATATCCTAAGGTGGTAAGTCATGGACCTTGAGGAGAATCTACTACTGTCATGTTTCTAAACTAGGATATTTCCCAACTGTATTCTAAATACCTACCCTTATATGCATAGAAAAGTGAACAAAAGGCCAACAATGTCCATCTCCAATTGATATGTATACAATATAGTCCCTACACCAGGTTTTGGGACATCATAGAAGAGAAGATAGAAAGATGGTAACAGCGATGACATCTGCTATGAGGTAGTGTCTTTTATATATCATAAGGAATTGTACCAATATTCATGCATTTCCAGAATCAAGTCCTGCACAACTATACCACCCAACATGGTTAGGCAAAGTCTCATAAAGCCTCACCCCTAGGTGAAGAGTTACAGGCAATTTGTGGTCGATAAAAGAGGGAGAATCAGTCTTCATTTTTTTCTTTTCTTTCTTATTTATTTATTTATTTATTTATTCATTTATTTTGAGACAGGGTTTCACTGTGTAGAGCAGGCTGGAACTCACTTTGTTGACCAGGCTGGCCTCAGACTCACAGAGATCTGCATGCCTCTATTGCCCCTAAGCTCAGTTCTGGGGTTAAAGGCATCACCCAGCTGAGTATCAATCTTCTTGGTACACCACAAGATGGGCTTTCCAATCCCAGCCAGTCATCCTTAAACACAAACACATATGAGCAGCACTAAATGTAGCAGGCTCTGGTGTGTGTGTGTGTGTGTGTGTGTGTGTGTGTGTGTGTGTGTGTGTACAGGGGTAATGATATAATATAGTACTTAGCCCTTACAAGCCCAGAGCTCAAAATTATTAAGAGAAAAATTACTTGCTAAAAGAAGACATTAACTATTATAAGGTAAATTATTATCTTAAGTGTAGCTGTATCCCAATTATCAGTGATCAATGAGAGCTCTTCAAATTTAACTGTAGTATTAAAGAAAGGTTTTATAGCATGTTACTATAATGGGTCATATGATGGATATTTTAAAGCTAATATGGAGTTTTCAACCTTAGAGTCTTCTAAATTAAGGCACGCAGTAAGATTTGCCTACTTGAAACAACTAAGGAGTACAGCAGAGTGGAAAAATCCATCCACACAAGCATCCATTAAGAACAACCTGAGGCTGCAGGACCTTCGTGCTGAGCACACAGGGACTAATTCCTGGAGGATAGCATCTAAATGATTTCATTTCTTTTTCTGGACAGTTTTAATCATTTAAACTCAGGCCCTTTCTGTACTTTCAATTTTGTAACAAAACAAAAAATAGCGCGCGCGCGCACACACACACACACACACACACACACACACACACACACACACAAATCAGTCTCCCACTGAACTGCTATATACTATACTACACTTTAGACACATGTTACTACGTTTCTCTGTTGCTGGGTTGATGCTGAATGAAAAGCAGTACAGTAGATTAGTGGACAGAAGAATCCAGGCTAGATGAACTGGATTTTAACCTGTGAACGGCACTAGCCATTTCTCTGCCTGCCTGTATAAATAACATTGTCTGCCTCCCTGGAGGCCTCAGGACCTCTTCTATTCTGTTTCATGTCTCATGCATGCTTGGGATGTTTGGGATCAGGAGGCACCTCAGAGAAGACAAGAGAAAAAGTTGGAGTTTGGCAATAAAAATCATGTTAGCCCTCAGTGTATACAGACTACTCTACATTGTGAAGGGAAGAAAAGAGAGATGGGGAGTGGAGAGCAATGGTTGTATTCCACAAACTTACAACTTTTAATAGTAATGCTAAAAGATATTAGTAACGGTGATAATATATGAACATACCAGTTCTTTCAAAGAGCATAATTTATTAAACTTATTGAGACTTTTAATCTTGTTTCAAGGTCACATTTCATGTATTCTCTCTTCTAAGTAGGATCCAAAATGTGCCTGAAGCCCCACGTGCCAAAGGCTGGGGCAGTATCAGGAGATGATGCAAGCTTTAGGATAAAGAGCACAGTTGGAAGAAGCATGCCACTAGGGGAATAGCTCTGAAAAGCACATTCACTCGACCCTGTCTGCCCACTTCCTTTGTTCCAAGCCTCCTCCTCCAACTGGCCATCTTGATAGAGCCTGGGCTCAGTCCAACAGTTTATCAGTCAGTCACCTACATGGCCTGGAAATGCAGCAAGCGTCATAGAGCCATCTTGTGTTGGACTTGTGATAACTGTACCCAGTCTATAGACATTTGAATTTAACATGGAATTTTGAATGGTCCTCCTGATCATTTTAGGTCTCAGCCCAATGTATAACTTAAATATCCAGCCTCCTTTTAAATTCATAGTACTTCGTGAACCTCACTTGTTTTGAGGAAGTTTGGATTCCTGGTGGCCTCTGCCTGGCAATGCATTTGAGTTTCCTTTGGCTGCATAACCAGCATCCCTAATAGTCAATGGTTTTGCACTATTTTGAGAAGTCACTTCAGGCTAAAGAAAGGCTGTATTAATTGAGAGGAAATAGAAGTGTGTGCATAATTACATGGGGATATTAATATTTCAAGAAGAAGGAAAAACCCAGGGAGTTAATATATTTGGAAATCAAGTTTTAAGTCTGCCTTATATGAAAGTTTCAAAAAAAAAAAAAAAAAAAAAACACAAAACCTGAGTCATGCCCATGAGCAGACAAAGCTAAAGGGCCAAGCTGGACCCCAGGTGATAAGACAGAAAGATCAAAGCAGACGCTCAGCCTGGGTATAAAGAAGGTTGAAGGAGTGACTAAGAAAATCACCACTGCTGAAAGTTCAGACTGACAACCTGAGGAGCCTAGCTCAGTGTTCCAGAACATGAGCGTGGGCCAGATGTAGAAGAGAATCCGGTGATCTCAGGGCCTGCCCTGGAGAATGTCATCAAAAAGAGGAGCTGCGTGGCTATGGCTTCGGGAGTGCCATTATTCTGACTTGACTTGTCAGGTCTGCAGAGAGGCTGACTCCCCTGTGTGTAGCCAGGGAATTAGAAATTGAAACGACTGAGAATAAAGTTACGCAGACAGTGCTGTGTAAAAAAAAAATGTGTATTCCTAGAAACTCTTCTAATCAGTGTGAATTTGAGTGTGTAGGGACAGGGAGGGCCTAGGACAGGAATTCTTTGTATATATGTGTACCTTAGAAGACAGACGACAACCTCAGATGTCACACAGATGTTTGCCTCCATGTTAGAATCTCACTAATCTAGTTAAATTGTCTGCCCAACAAACCCCAGGGGGTCCTCCTGTCCCTCTATGTCCCGAGCTGAGATGCAGAACATGCACGTGTGGTTGAAGAATCAAACTCAGGTCCTCCGGCTTCTGTAGTAAGCATTTTAGTAAGGAAGCCGTCTACTCCAGGTCCAAGACTTTTTATTGCATTTCTCCGGGCACTGAATTGAGTTAAGAATTAAAGGAGATACGCTCACATCTGACTACAAATCTATGAGGCAGCCTATTTGATCCAACCAAGTCAATCTGTAGCTCTTGCAGAGATTCTAACAAATAGTTTTAGCGTGCTAAATTTGGAATCATTCGGCAGGAATAGAGACCCGAAACATCACCTCACGCTTCAAAACCCTTGTTCCTGATCGACTAGCAGCTCTTTTAAATCCCTTATGACTGATTTGCCTTCCATCTTGTGCCATCACCATCTTTAATACTTGTGGAAACATCAAGAAGGGTGATGAATGGGGCGTGTAGACCATGTCTGGAAGTGAACCTACCACTTCCTCCTTCGTTTGACCAGGCTGAGCTCATTTGCATGCTTGTTCCTGACCCAGGGAAGGCTGGGAAATGTAGTCCAGCTGGGGGTTAACAGTATAACAGTCAATCTCATTGTCACAAACTAATGTGCCTCCTAGGAAACTTCTGGATGTGCGGGAGGAGCTACAGTATGAACGAAATATATGAATGTGTCAGTCTCTTACATTCTAATGCCCCTTTAAACTCCATTCCCTGGCCTTTTGTGACTACTCACCACCAGAAGCAACACCTGAGAGTCCTGCACTGGGAGGAAACAAATAGCCTTGTAACTTGAGACTGAGGATGCCTCGGATCAGGAAACTGGGGCCTCTGGAGATGCTTCCTGTTGATCTAGTAGTTCCTGATTCATGTTCCCTACACTGAATGCAGCTCTGTTAGGCATTTTGTCCTGTGGATATTGTCCTGTTGGCCATGCTGAAGTTGATGGTTTTATTTGTCTCTGAAGCCTTAGTCTCGTCTGTCTTGGCAGCTTTTTCCTTGCACTCAGGTCCCAGGGGTTCAAATGTCTATTTCAATTCTTCCATCTCACATTACCCATTGCACCGTAATGTGTACAGATGAGACGTCCAAACGAACGCTAGCTGCTTGCAGGGCTCTAAACAAATTGCATCCTTTCTTTTCTCCTTTCTCAGTGAGACATGACAGTCTGAGAAGTTTAGGGGGGAGCTGCTGTGGAGGGTAGAATAATGGTTCAATGTTCAAAAACAGCCACCTCGTGCACATGCCAGCTCTGAGATAAAAGCTTCCTGGCCCCTACAATTTTTTTCCTGTTCTCACCCCAGTCATTTGTTCTCCTAGACTATTTAATACTTATTTTAACCCTGAGTTATATCTACAAAATGCCCAGAAGTTCTTATGGGCTTCGGGGTAGGAATATGAGAAACTGTAAAATTATAAAATGTAAGACACTTGTTTGCTTGTCCAGCCTTGTTTAGAGGCTTCTCCCAGTTCTCGTTACTGCTAACCTCAAGAGTTCCACCCTAGTTCCCAGAATAGTTACATGCAAGCTTCCAAATATCAGACGTCCCCATATGGTTTCCAGTAACCTCCCTAGGGACCCACATCCAAGTCCCCACAAGAGGGCTCCCAACGCCAGATGTCCTATTGTCCATATGGTTTAACTTGCTAAGCAACCCCACCTGCTTTGCGGTTTTTGCCTTTATAACCAGCCTGTAACAGTCACTCGGGGTCCTTCACCTCCTGAGTGCTGAGGGACCCTGATGCATCAGAAATAAACCTTTGCTTTTGCATCAATGTTCGGTGTTTCGAGTGGTCTCTCGCGGTGACCCCCTTCCCAAGTTGGGTGAGGGTCCAACAAATACCCTCCATTTTCATGCTCCTTTTAGTCCTTACACTAGTTAATGGTGAGAGCCTGACCTGTTAGCTTCTGAAGACAGACTGCTGGGAGCAATCACATGCTGGATTGACAAAACAAGCACGTGAGCTTCCTGGAGGCAGCTCACTAGTTTTTTTGCACGACTGACGAATGGGTGCATCCCTGGGTTAGGCAAAGCCCCAGGGATTATGCCTCAGGACTGCTTATTGTTGCCATGCTGCCTTCCCATGCTTGTTTCATATATCTGGCATGGCATAGATTCTCACTGCCTATAGCATAATAATATTCCTCCATAAGTGATACTCTCCCTGTTGGGCAGATTTCCTACAGATGATTTTATAATTCCTGATAATGGTTTCTAATTGATTCAAAATAACTTAAGACCCTCCTGCAATATAACAAAACCTGTTAGGAGCTCTGTGAATCTCCACGTGAATTACACCAAGAAGAAAAACAAGATTAAAACAAATTAATAATCAAAGGAATACATTCATTCTAGATTTAGTCCGAGGATAATGCCCAGGTAGCCACCATGATAAGGAAGATCTTATGAAGGTACATGGTTAAATAAGCCTAGCCAACTCCATGACAGAGTTCAGTTTCTTGTTAGTTCAGAACAGGTCTAAGCCTCCATTCCTCAGAAATGAGCTCAGCAGTTACTAGAAATACTGCTAAAAATGGGCAGCCAGTCAGAGATGGCCTAGCCATCGGCCCAGAGGAAAATAATATTGCTTAAAGTTAGTTTACTGCTGGTCTGATTGCTTAAGGAAGATTCACTGCTGCTCCAGAAATCTCTTATCTTAGGATGAACTCATTACTTCTCACTAAGGTTGACTGTACTTTTTCAGTTTGAATGCTCCAATCATGTGAAAGATTACCTAATCCCCTTGGAATTCCCCAGAATGCTTTTTTAAAAGAGTCTGCAAGCTCACCTTGGTGGTTGCCATTTTTCCTAAGTGGTGATCCCAGCATACTGGATTTTTGCAGAACAAACAATCTTTACTGCTTCATCCTATTTGAGTTGGAGGTCTTTCTGCAGCGCATTCAGGGCCCTAACACCTATGAATACAGAAACAAAGAATGATTGGCTATCTATAGAATACAAGACAGATGCCTATTGAGGAGACCTGGTTAAGTAAGCCTAGCTGACTCCATGACAGGTTTGTGTTTCTTCATTCTTCAGAAATGAGCTCAGCTGTTACAGAAAACATCAGCCAATCAGGCACAGCTTAGCCACCTGGGCAGAGGAAGATAAGATTTCTTAAAGTTAGTTTAGTGCTGGTCTGGAAATATCCAGTCTTTGACTAACTAGTGACTGCCTGCACCTTTTCAGTCTGCCCACGTTTTTTCAGTTAAAATGCTCCAATCATGTTAAAGGTTGCCAAACCCTCCCTTGGAATCCCCCTGAGTGCCTCTAAAAAGAGCCTGCAACCTCACTTTGATGGTCTCCATTTTGTCTAAGTGGTGACCCCAACGTATTGGATTTCTGGAGAATAAACGTTCTTTGCTGCTTGCATACTAATTTGCTACTTTGCTAAATGGTGAAATAAATGCATATGGCTTCGGGCTCCTGGTGGTCTTGGGGGATCTAGTGATCAGGGCATAACACTATTTCTTAGAAAACCTTGACATTAAAAACTCTTGCTTTGAACATATACATTTGAAATAAGAAAAAGATAAAACTTCTTTGAACACATGATGAGCATATAGATAAAACTACTGCTTTAAACTTATTAACTAGTTAGATATTAGGATCAATAGTCCTACTGCAACTCCCTTTTTACGTAACAATTGAATCTATTTTTGAACGAGGTAGTTTTTTCCGTACATAGAGAACCTTTGTATTAGATCATATAAAAACTTAAGACAGATTCAAACAGATGTTGAAGCCATCTGCTTCATCCAAAAATGTGTCTGTCTGTCTGTTTATATGTCTACTTGCTTATTTATATTGTCTCTATGTATGTCTCTATGTATGTATATGTATTAGATATATTTATATCTGTACGTTTATGTGGATGACGTCTTTGGGAGCTCTCTTGTCTATTGATTGTATATGTGCACTGCCTACTCTAGCTGCCTCCTGAAGGGATCTGCTCAGAGAGTAAAGTCAGGCAACCTCACATTGCCCTAAAGATATGCTCATCCCCAGCCCCCCATACAGATGCACACAGGTGAGATGCCCTGGGCCACATGAAGAATGTTCTGGAAGCTTCAGCTTCAGATGCCCTGTGTTCTGTACTTTCCCAATCCTAAGCTAAGGGTTGTGTGTGCGGTTCATAAAAATCTGCTTGCTTTGTCTGCCAAAAGTGTGCTTCTAAGTTTAGTAAGTGACAAGCAGTCCAGAGTGTTTTATCTTATAGTCTTCTTAATTAGGTCTGTAGCTTCCAGCAAGCCACAGTCACTGCTGAGCCATCAAGTCAAAAGGAACTGAGGTTCTCCCTTTTACAACCCCTCATCTCTCACCACCTGGCTTAGCTACTTAAGACAACCTGTTGTTAAGTAACAAAGGTTCTCTGCTAGAGAGCTGCTGTGGCAGCAGAGAAGCCAGAGGACCTGAATAGTTACCTCTCTTTTCCTTAAGAGTTAAGATATAAACAGCAAGCCACCAGCCTGGAACTTTAAGAGTTAAAGTGTAAACAGCAAAGGCACCAGCCTGGAATTTTAAGAGTTAAAGTGTAAACAGCAAGGGCACCAACCTGGAACTTTAAGAGTTAATATAAACAGCAAGGCCACCAGTCTAGAACTTTAATAGTTAAAGTGTAAACAGCAAGTCCACCAGCCTGGAAAATGAAGAGTTAAAGTAGAAAGTGAAACATTTGCTGACTCTGCACCCCAGCCTGCCTTGGTTTACCCTGCCTACTGGAGCTGGTCTCTAGAAACATATACTCCAGTTTGTCATTATTTTCACCTGTGATTCCAAGTGGTTAGATCCAGGTTCCAGGAGATAAACTCCACCACAACTTAGTGCTGTCTATGGTGTGTCCTCCCAGCGGCTGACCCTGGAGGTACTGGCTTGGCTTTGTTTCCAAAATAATCATAGTTCTTTCTACTTACTCTTCCTTAATTGAACCTAATTGCAGTAGAATTCAATAAAAAGTTGGAACATCACTCACCGTACCATATTAACTGGGAATTTATTCCTTTTAAAGTAGATCCAGTTCGTTTTTGCATGTCCTTGTTCATATGGCTTGGCTGTATATACACTTTAATGTGGAAGAACATTTTATAAAACTTAATCGGAGTAGAGGGGCATGGAGAAAGAACCGTGACTGTGGACAGGACTTTGACTCTTGTCGGTGTCCCTGCAAACCCTTACTCCCCCTCTTTCTTCTGTTCACCCTCTCTTCTCTCTCTCCATGCACACGACAGGGTAACCTTCGTGCCTAGAACCTCAGTCAATCTCACCTACACTCAAATAGCCAGCAGGAACTGATGAGGTCAAGTTTGCTATCAAAAGGATCTAACTAATATGCCTCAGTTGATAATTCCTGGTCCAATCAACTGTGGCTAAATCTGATGAGCAAAGTAGTTCAGGAAAAGCTTATAGGGGCTGAGGTGGCAGGAGAGGGGCATTCAAGTTATCTGAGTTTCTTTGGGGTCACAGTGTGTTACCTGAAATACAATATTTACCATTATTTCTGTCACCTCTTTGGGATTTCTAACTTTTTTTTTCTAAATGTTTTGGTTTTCTATTTCTTAAGCCCTTTGGAATAGACATAATAAAAAACATATGACATGAACATAAATATTTATACAAGAGGAGTATAAAATGGGGAAAATATGTCAAAAACTTTTGTTTTGCCCAAAACTTAACAGTAACTATAGCCATACATGAGAAACTTTGAAAACTGGCCTGTAATACTGCATTGTTCCAGCAGAGGGCAGGCCTCCCTACCAAATGCCTGTCCTGCAGCAACTCCAGAGAAAGAAGGGATTCCAGCAAGAACTGGGAGGGTTATGGCAAGACCAGGTTCCATAAAAAGTAAAAAACTGTTTTCAAGACTTAGATGAATTATTGATCATCCAACCATGGTGGCTCTCTGTGCATGAGGACCCCAATGAGCGCCCCAATTATTGCCATTGCTTCTGAACCCTGCCCCCTTCTTCCCTGCATCATTATTACGTCTGTGCCTTCAACTCCTACAAAGGACTAACATCTGAAAAATAATCATTCTGATTTAAAATAAAAATAAAATCTGGGGGATTTTTTTTTCTTTTGGCTGACAACACACTTGAGAGTGCATTACTCAGTGCACTTGAGTCTCCAGGTGTCCTGGGAGAACTCACAAAAACAGAGGTGTTGGTATTCAGAGAAATGACAGCCCAGGTGGACAGGCCTGTCTTTATACTAAACTTTGGGTAAGCACTTTGTGGTGAGTCCCTTGCTCTCTAACACTAAGACCCTGTTGTCCTCACCCATGAAAGCACGGATGGCAAAAGACCCTAAAGTGGGTCACATGGGAATGAAGCATCCCCTCTGCAGGTGCACACCTTCTAGCATGTAAGACATTTTCAATATGAGCATCATCATCATAAATGTCTTATCCCAGTAATAGTACACCTACCCATTATCACAGGGATATGAGCCTCCACTGCTTTATTCTTACCCATTTTATTGTGCCCTATCCTCTCTCAGGTGACAGGCAGTGTCTGAGGTGCCACGGTAAGGTCTGAACTGCAGGAAGAAGGCATGTTTTCTATGACGCATGGATACATTGAGGCAAGGACAGAGAAAAAAGGTCATCATGGGGAAGGGCCTGTGGCCTCTCTTATGGAAATTAGCCAAGTTGTGGCCCCTAAATTCTGAGCATATTTGATCTATGGGGGAATATGAAGTTGTTTTCAACTATGTGCAGAACTGGAGGAGATACAGACCCTGTACAAGAGCCTAACCATGCAGAACAAGTGGGCATTGCTTTTGTTTGTTATCTGCGAATGTGAGTTGCTACGCCCACTTCAGCCTATGTCTGTTTCCCAATGGGGTTCTTAAAACAAATGTAATGACAGACTGAGGGTTACAATTTCTTAAGGGAGGTTGATGCTCCAGAGTCCCGAAAACACACAAAAAGTCCTCAGGAAGCCTCCCTGAACCAGACACAATGTCCTCTGGCTTGCTCTTCTTCAGAGCAGGATGCTTGCAGAAGCCAGGCTTTCTGCAGGAGGCACAGGTTGTGAGGCATAGCATCCTGCAGGCCTAAACCTCATCCTGCCTTAGCCTGCGCAGAATAACACAAGCCTCATGTTACTGGACCTGAAACGCCCAGCCCCAAGTGACAACAGCAGTATCCCCATGTGCACTCAACGCTTTGTGCTGTCATTGCTACTGCATTTTTGGTGCCAGGGGATTTCCTGACTCTCTTCCATTACACAGCCACACCACAAGATGCACCAGAATAATTTATCATTAGATGTTAGAGGGTTTGGGGAGGATGCGTGAGTTATCATATTCCCAGGAAAATGTCAGCCTAAAAATTAAAAGATGGGAAATGTACAGTTTATGATCACATTCCGAGGGAACATGGGAGGCCCTGATGTTCTGCACCATAGTGTGCTGCTATGGAGAGGAGATGGTTTCCTCTGGGAGGTAAGATGGGAAAGAACAGGTTCGGGGTGGGGGAAATACACTACGATGCCACCAAAGAGATTCTCATTCTAAGGCTGAAAGAATTCAAATACATGTGACTTTCCTTGCAATACCTTGATTTAGAATGAAATAGTGAGGCCATGGGGAAACAATCGAATGCTCCCCACATAAGAAGTGAGAGCTGCGAAGAGAGCTAGACTTGCCTAGGTAATGGCTCATTCACTAACGTGCTTGCTGCACAGTCATGAGGACCTCAGCCCCGATCCCCAGGGTTCACAGAAAAAGCTGAACACAGAGACGTGCACCTCTACCCCTAGTGCCGGGGGACGGTAACAGAAGGCTCCTCAGAGCTCACTGGCCAGATTTGGCAAGAGTTCACCAAATGTGTGAGGTCCAAGTTCAGTAGATCCCTATCTCAAAAAATAAACTGGAGAGTGATATAGAAAAATGTCATACACTGACCTCTGGCTTGCATGTGCATCCTCACATACATGTGCACACATACATGTGAATACTCCCTAAGGTGGTGGTGGGGGTGGGGGAAACATAACTAGAGAGCCTCTGCACCTTCTTCTTTGCAAACAAGAATACATCAAACGCCTGGAGCTGTTGGCACCCATGGCATACAAAGCTTAGAAAAGAGCCACAGTCGAATGTCATCCCCAACCCCTTCTGCACATGCCAGCCATAATGCTCATCATAGCCTTCAAATTCTGCAATATTGCACAGTTCAACAGGTTTTTTTTTCCACGTACACTTGGTCACAAGCACACTCTGAAATCAAAACTGATGTCCTCATTGCAGCTTGTTCAAGAACACGGGAAGAGGTGGCCAAGACAGGATTTGACTTTGCCTTCAGGCCAGATCCTGTGATGACAATTCTTGTGTGTAACTTGCCCTCCATCTTGGGTTTCTGACAATAGTAGTAGGTGACATTGCCTGCTGTGTCTTTTGGCGGCTGTGGGCTTCTAATACTGTGTCTCTGCTCTTACTGGATCTATATTAGAGGAGGCCAATGGAGAACCTAGCGACTCTGTGATTAGATACAGTGCATTGGCACAAGATCAAAACCACAGTTGGCTATTCTAGAAGCACTGGCCTTTCTCACAAGAATATCATGAATCTATCAACTGCCAGAGACACGAACTGGGGCTTGCGCCTGTGTCATATTTTGCTTGTGGTAGACACAGGAGAGGAAACAGTTGAGAGAACGTTTGCTCTGACCCATAGATTCGGTAGGTCCAGCCAATAATTGAGCACAAATGTGAAAAGCCAGGTACAAGATGCCTATAATATACATAAACCCTAAAATAAAATGAGAGTTTTTCTGATGTTTATTTAAAGTTCAATGCCTTTTTCTTTTGCTCAGGGCAACAGGCTTGTTTCTAAAGCAGGAAGCATTTTTCTCGGGAAATGGGTATCAGCCTGGCTTATACATCAGGGGCCATAGAGCCTAGAGAAGGACATTTACAACTATACAACCTTGTTTTGATTCCAACATGGTGATAACTGTATGTTCATTGTTAATGGTGATGTTATAATTCATCTTTAAAAGACATCAAAATGAAACAGACCTGAATAAAAGAGAGACTGCGAACTTAAGAAAGTATATGTTTACATGAATTCAAACTGCAGAACAAGCAGTTAACTTACATTGCTAATCCCACCACATGGAAATAGCTCTGAGACCAGCTGAGAAATGAATAAAGAGTTACAGATGTCTTTCTTCTGCTCAGACAAAGAGCAGAGAACTAGCCTTAATTGTTCTGTGCATCCTGCACAGCTAATACAATCATAGTTTTAGAACTGTATAATGCTTGTGAGAAATTCTATGTTTTCAGAATTAAAGAACAGGACACTGATGCTGGAACTGACCTGACAGGATTCATTCCTCCAGCATGCTGAGATGCTGACATTCTGCATCCTTCATGTTCCAGCCCCAGTGCTGTTGGCTGTGGTTCCTCATCAGAAAAAGACAGCTTCAAAGAAGGCTGCTGATCCAAACTGGTCCAACATTTCAGACTGTCCCACACAGGACTTAATATTAAGCCTGAAATTTCTCAACATTGAGAGACTGGACCACAAATACTATTCCTAGGTTGTTTAACCATTTTTTTTTTTTTTTCAGTTTGATTTGGGCCCCTACATAGGTATTCTCCACCCCAAAGGAGCTTGAAGAAACTTTAAGAGGAAGATATCCCATTTCCCTTAAGTGGGTTTGGGTAGGTTTTTGGTTGCTTTTTAGGGCTGTAGATGTATATTGTCATTGAGAGGTATGCAGATAGGGGTTGTAAAAAAAGAAAGGGAAGTATAGAGATATGTAGGGATGATAGGACAAAAAGTAGATTATTGAATCTACTCCTCAAATTAAGGCCTTAATTGTTAATCACAAATAAGGTTAATCTTAATTCATTTCGTTTATATAAAATTCTGTATATTGATACAAGATAAGTTTAATTTTGATACACTGAAATAGAATTCAAATTTAATATTATCCTTCAAACATTATATTTCTACTCTAATATAAGGCATTGTATACATACAATTTAGTTAATACGTGGTTTACTTCCAATAATCTGATAGGGCTATTACAGGCTGTTTAGGATAACTAAGTAAGGCAAGTCAATTGTTGATCAATTCATGGTCATGTCAAGTATAAAAATATACATGCTAGGTTTAACAGATATTATTCTATAGTTATATATTGTCTTCAAAACCCTCAGAGACCTACAGAATATGGTATTTTAAAATGTTTTTATTATTCTAAGGATTCTGTGACAATAAGACAGGTTAGCTACTGACAACACCCAGCCTACCACAAAGAAGATAATGAGCACTGAAGAACCTTCTTGTGGAGATGGCTTTCAGTGTGGCAAAACAGCCACTGGACAAAATGTCCTCATTTCTTCTACACACAAAATTCTGCCTAAAATGGGCAAGCTTGGATACAGGCAGAGTTGATGGCCAGACTCTGCCAAGGCAGGGGAAGCAAGTCCTCAATGGTTCCTGCTTCACAATATACTGGACCAGAAGGCTGAAGATGATGCTCCAACATTATAGTTTTGTGTGACCTGTCAGACAGTAAACTGTCTCTGTCATTTTTTCATTTTGGAAGCTGCTAACCTGCACTTCCTGTTTACTCAGGTAATTAAACTTATTTCTTCTGAAGTCTCTGATGAGATTGAAGACCAGATAGTTAGTTTTAAAATTAAGCTTAATTGTTTAGGAGAAGATACTTTTAGGTCTAGATAAATACTTTTAGGTTGATAGATTTGAGCTTTGATAGATATTATTTTAGGTTCAAAACTTTAGACTAACCAAAATAAAATAGATAATATTCTCTTCAAGGTTGCCAAATACCTTTTGATTAAATATTATGTGTGTAAGTTTTACCTATTGGTTTTTGTAATTTTCATAATTGATCTTACTGTATATATAAAAGACAGCCTTTATTTAGACAGAAAACGGGAATTATTGGGGATAGTTTGATGTGTTTTGATGCTAATTAATAAAAAGCCATCCTACCTGGGCAGGGCAACTGAGATAGGTGTGGCTAAGGTTCCCGGGCTTAGAGAGACAGGGAGAATCCTGGGAAGAAGAAAGATGGAGAAGAAGGAGAGACCAAGGACAGGGTCCCGAGGAGAGAGGAAGAAAAGAAGGCCGCCATGGATTAGATGGAAGAGAAACACATGCCTGGCATGGATGGAGGATTTGGTCCAGGTGTAGAACATTAACAAGTATATGGGATTATGGGTGGGGTGTGGCTTGATAGACATTATTAGAAGCAGATGGCATGGGACTGAGGCGAGGATCCCATGCCTGCCCCACTATGGAAAGTAGTTTACAGGATCATTATCTCCCCGGCCGCAAGTTAACTAAGGCTATTTTAAAATATAACAAGTGTCTGTGTCTTGATTGATTGCTAGTGTGTTTTACTCAAGTAGTAATAATAATTATAGTCCTAATAATAAACAATTATTAGGCCATACTAATAACACCGGTAATATAAAAACAACAGA
Organism: Acomys russatus; assembly: GCF_903995435.1. Classification (NCBI taxonomy): domain Eukaryota; kingdom Metazoa; phylum Chordata; class Mammalia; order Rodentia; family Muridae; genus Acomys; species Acomys russatus. The sequence goes on along the minus strand of NC_067160.1, from coordinate 17,936,354 downwards.
CAGCCATAGTTACACAGAGAAACCCTGTCTCAAAACAAACAAAAAATTGTATTCCTATGTTCCAGCAATAAGCTATCAGAAACGTCAATGAAAACCAAATGATTACAGTAACTTGTGCATAAAGTTGGCGAAAGAAGCACAAAATGTCGATGTTGAAAGTTATGAAGCATTTCCAAAGGAAACTAAAGAAACTCTGAGTCCAGATAAACCCCTACCACAGATTTCAAGAGTCTATTTTGATAAGTTAGCAAAAACTGATCTACAGCTTAAACGCTAGCGTCAATGTTTCCACAAGGGTTTTAAAAACATCGCTAAAATGAATCTTAAATGCAGATGGCTGTGCTAAGGATGCGAAACAGTTGGGATTGTGAGAAAGAGAGGTTCTATGGAGAAAACAAAGCTGGCTTTCCAGTTGATAATGCTGCAGAGTCAGAGAACAGAGTGCCAGAGTCAAGACAAACGCAGCCCGGTCGGTGGGAAGGAATGAGGAGTCCCAAAATAGCCTGCAGCTTAGACAGATCACTTGCTCTTGGCAAAGGAGAAGGACCATTACTTGGAGAAACCAGAGAGCTTTTCAACCACTGGGTCAGGAAAACTGAATAAATGAACTTTGATCCACGCTGCATTCCATACACAAAAACCAGCGCAGACTAGATAATAGATGTATGTGTGAGATCTCAAAACATGGGCTAAGAAAATGTATGTGCAGACCATGTATCTTGCAAATGACTCATAACAAGAATATTTTTAAAACCTCTCAAAAGTCAATGGGAAAAGAAAAATAGGCAATCAAAGATATAAACACATGTTCATCACATAAGATATATTGGTGGCAAATAATCACGTGCAGAAGTGCTTGAAATATTTAATTTGCTTTCAGGAAATGAAAACTCAAATCAGAATGAGATAATTTACACTTATCTGACAGGCTAAAAAAAGAAAAAAAAAAATGATGAAACGTTGGGAAGGACATTGTTGTTAGGGTCTAACTCTGAAAGTGCCCCACTGGCTCTTGTGTTGAAGCCTTGTCCCCAACTGACAGGGCGTGAGGAGATGGGAGCAAGCTGGAAGAAGTTGGTTACTATGTATGTGGGGGTGGGGGGCATCTTTGGGGGAAACATTCACCCAGGCCCTTTCATATCTCTTTCTCTCTGCTTCCTTGCCACTGTGAGGTGAACAGATGTGCCCTCCCACACACTGCCCTGTGACTTTTCTGTCTCTGCACAAGCCTGGAAACAATGAGTCAGCAGTTTGTGACTGAGACCCTTTTCTTGTAAGTAATTTCTGTCAGCTGTTTGTTACAGAAGGGGGAAAACACCTGACCAATGGTAGAGAAACAAAACATCTCTGTGTTTAAACTACACATGTTAAAAATGTAAAATATGGAAAACATGCACTCTCCTGAAGCTGTAACAGCAATAAGCACAGTAGAAATTTGCAACATTCCCAAAAGCATCCTCAGGTCCCTTTGTAATTTTCTCCTGTCACTTCTTGCTGCCTTTCCTTTGGTACCAAGGAAACAGACTTTCATCGTTACTTGGGTTAGTTTGTTCTTTTAGACCTTTATATAAGCAGAATCATACAGCATGCATGGTTTTTTCTGGCTCATTTGTTGGCCATATTTGTTTAGCTGCATCCATCTTATTCTGCTCATGAGCAGCTCATCCTTCTGCATTGCTGAGTAGTATTCTATTTTATGGATATGGTACCATTGGTCTCTCTACTTATCAGCTGACAGACAGTTGGTTTTGTTTTGTTTTGTTTTGTTTTGTTTTTCATTTCTGGCTACTACGAACTGTGATGGTCAATTGCCATTGTCAACCTGACTAGATTTGGGGCCACCCAGGAGACACAGGTCTGGTCTGTCACTGAGGAAGTTTCTAGAGCTGTCAAACTGAGCGTGGGTGATAAACCATCCCATGGGCTATAATGGGAAAGGAGAAAGTCAGATGAATGTCTCTCTCCCTTTGCTTCCTGGCTGGCTCAGACAGATGAGAGGAAACGCCCCTCACTGTAGCTGTGAGCCATGCCCTCCACTGTGTCTTCCCTGCCTTGATGAATGACATCTCCAAACCATTAGCCAAAATAAGTTCTTTCTCCTTCATGTTGCTTTTTGTTGGGTCACGTCAGCAAGAAAAGCAACTATTATACAAATCAAGATACTATGAATGTTCTTGCATGATACATGCCTTCCCTTGAGCAAATAATTTGACTAGGACAACCACACCAGATCACAAATGAGTATTTAATGTTTTGTAAAGCTGATAAGTTACTTTTGAAGCTTTATCAACAATGAGATCAGGACCTCTGTTCTTCTCCCCTTTAGAAATGAGGGAACTTAACTCAGATAAGTCATGTGAAGCCATCAATAATATACCAAAAAACAAATTTAGTTTTCCTGACTCTAAGCATAAAGAAGGTTTCATAAGCCCATGAACATTTCTAAAAATCATGTTTCTTACCATTAGGTTGAGACTATCTGTATTGAGAGTATCATTGCTAATGAGTGGGAATTCCAAGAACAGCTACTGAAAATTTAGTCCCTGAAACATTCGTATGTTCGTTTGTTTTCTGTTACTTTGAGAAACACTATGACCAAAGCAAACTGGGGTGAAAGTGGTCTAATTTACCTTGAAGCTCACTCTCCATCATGAAAGAAGTCAAGATAGAAACTCAGGGCAGAAACCTGGTGTTAGGATCTGATGCAGAGGCCATGGAGCAGTGCTGCTTCCCAGCTTGCTCAGCATGCTTTCTTATACAATTGAGGACCACCTGCCCTGGGGTGGCAACAACCCAAAATGGGCTGGTCCCTCCCACATCAATCATTAATCAAGAAAATAACCCACAGGTATGCACAGGACAATCTTATATAGACAGTCCCCGAGTTGAGGTTCTTCCTGCTCAAATGACTCCAGCTTATGTCAAATTGACAGATGACAATAACAATAAAACCCCAGCACCCTAAGGATCCCATTAGTCTTACATATAGCATGATATTTAGCATAAAGGTATGCCATGGGCAAGGGAGCTTGAAATGCTCGCACTTACTGGCACCTTGGCATAAATAAATCACATTAACACAAGAAGGACATAAGGTTCTGTAACGGGAAAACCATTTCTATTTCTGTTTGCTTAATCTAGTCTTTCCTTAAGCATGTTTGGATGCGGAACCCTTTTTCTGCCCACAAATTGTTTCTGAATAAACATTGTGCAAACAGAACCATGTGGTAACCATGTAACAAACTTGAACAGAATTTGAAGGAGGGCTGCTGGAGAGTGACAACGGCACTTTAACAGTACTAGGCTCCCACAGGCATGGTGAACAACACTGGGAGAGCCCCAAGTCCTGCCGAGGTAAAACTCCTGCTTCCAGGCGTCTCCCTGAGGCATCTGTGCAGACTGTCAAAACGTCAGGATAAATCATTTTCTTCTTATATCGAGACAAAGCCTTTGGGGGCTTGTTAATTTCAAGCTGCTTTGCCATTCGGAGCTTTGCTTCAAGCCTCTTCAGAACTGATGAGCAAAGAATGCCGGCCCTACGTAAGTGGGAAGCATGGCTCTTGAGTCCCGCAGATGATGGGTCTTCATGCAATTAAGCAGAGTGGAAGCACGGGAGCAATTTGTTGATCTCCATGGCCTTTTGTCTGTAGAAAGCAAGTTATAATATGTGCTTATTTCCAGATCATATTTGCAGTTTGGGAAGGATTTAATTTTATATTCAGACTGTGTAGATTGCCTCTTAAATCTACCAGCAGCCTGGGGCGTGATCTACTTAGCCCTTAATAAAGGAAGTCACCCCAAATCAAAATGGTGAGAGTTGTAACATTTGGAAAGTATCGCTGTCTAAGTCTTCCCTTTTACCTGTCGTCAATGATCTCAGAGGGACCAAGGGAGGGGCCAGGGGTTGGAGTGAGCTCTGCAGAAATTCTCTGGGCACGTCATTCTCCATTTACCCTGTCTGATTTGTGTTTTCCATTTTTCACCTTGTCTGCCCTTCAAGCCTTTCACTGCTCCTCTTCCTGTTCCCTCTGGCTTCTGGCTGGGATTAGCCAATGGAGCCCCATCAGCTATTGAATCGCATGCTTCTTCTGCCATCTCCTGTAGTCTCCTTGCCTAGCCAAGCTTGGGAGACGTCACCTTCCTTTATCTTCAGCCCCAGATCCAGCCAGTCACCACTGTCCAAAACTTCACAGCTCCAATTGGTGTTCTGTAGCTATTTGCTTGAATTGAAACATTCCCTCCAAGAGGGAGGAAGAAGACTGAAGAATCTCAAAATGTTACAGAATTCCCAACACCCCAGTCTAAGGTCAATCCTGTGGCAGGGTGCACCCCTATGGCTCTACATGCAAAGCAGCTAAGAGCTCTTGGGCTGCAGCCTTCCTGGGTTGTCACCCATGCCAGCTGGGTGGGCTTTTCAGTGATGTCTCTGCCTCTCAGTCACTCATGCTTCCGTGAGGAACTCCTTGGTTCGTTCACCAGACTAGATGTGGATGGAACTGTTGGGTCTGTCTTTGGTGCCTTATTTGGAATGAATAAAGATTTGTCTGTGATCCCTGGGAGAAGTCACATAATGGTCCACACACTCCGACCCATGGAAGACCAGGGATTGAGAGGCTCCTCAGCAGTACTGATTCCGGGGGCTTTATCACCAGGTTCTTTTCTCTTGGTGCAACTCTATGTCAATAAAGAGTCTCCTTCCTAACCCCACACTCTCAAGCCCATAAATATGCTGTTTCCTTTCAGAATTGTGACACATATCCCCTTTCCTAATGTAGAAATTCCTACCAAATGACTTACTAGTTTGAGCTGTTAAAGATCACAATATGAAAGTGTTTCAAAACAGATGTTCTCCTTTGAAACGATGAACCTTTAGGAAATGGCCATGTTTACAAGCGAAGGTATTTGGTAATAAGACAGTAAGTGAGAACTGTTTTTTTTTTTTTCAGTGAGCTGAAGAAAGTGTTATAGTGGCTTAGACAGGCTGTCAAAAATCCCTATAACCCCAACACAAGGAACTGAGGAGGAACATCTTAAGATGGAGTCCAGCCTGGATTGCAACGTAATCCTAGTCTTAAAAAAAAAAAGGAAAAGGAGACATCTTCCTGGCTTCTTCATACCCAGATGTGCTGGCTTCATCCTCTCACCCCACATTCCAGACCTGGGCTAAGGATCAAGGCAGTTTGCTGCCCTAGTTTCCAAACCACAGCTGCTAGTGTAAGGAATCCGAAAGGTCCTGTAACAAGACACATTGCTTTCAAATTCCTTCTCCTTTACTCTTGTTTTACTTTCCAGTTCACTCTCTTTCTTATCAAACAGCTTTCTCTCTCCCGACCCCTTTCCTACTATTCAGTGGCATATCCACAACTGATGGAAACTAGAACTCCCAGTGACAAATGTTTTTTGGTTTTATTTTGTTTTTGTTGTTGTTGTTTTTGTTATTGTTGTTGCTTTGTGACAAGGTAACTCTGTGTAGCCATGGCTGTCCTGGAACTCATTCTCTAGACCAGGCTGGTCTCAAACTCAGAGTTCCTTCTGCCTCTGCCTCCTAAGTGCTGAAATTAAAGGTATGCACCACCACTTCCTGGCTAAGGCAGATGTTTTAATTAATAATAAGAAGAAGAAAAGAATGGATTCAAAATTTTGCTCCTAAACTTTATACCTAAATCCATAGCCTTTCTGGATGGGAAAAAGGGTGAGAAGCTAGCTAAGCATGTTGGGAATGGAGGTCTAGCCTGCCCTCCTCTGAAACTAGCAAAGCATGTTGGGAATGGAGGTCTAGCCTGCCCTCCTCTGAAGCTAGCAAAGCATGCTGGGAATGGAGGTCTAGCCTGCTCTCCTCTGAAGCTAGCTAAGCATGCTGGGAATGGAGGTCTAGCCTGCTCTCCTCTGAAGCTAGCTGAGTGTGCTGGGAATGGAGGTCTAGCCTGTCCTCCTCTGACCATGACAAATCTCCGCAGTGCTTCATCTCTGCACACATATGAAATGTTTTGAACGTGTTCACATCTAGACACTCCTGTGGGAACATTGCATATTTAAATGTCATCCATGAAGAGCTGTCATCCAAAAAGATAGAGCACGGCTGCACCAGTGAGCCACCAATAGGAATCCTATTACAACAGGGGTGTTCCCAAGGAAGCTCGGGGTGATTCAAGAGAGGAGTTCCTTACTGTAATAATCACATTCTTATATTCCTGGATGTTGAATGGGTCTTAGCTGAGGGACATCATTTCTCCATTTCTCCTGTATCATATGACACAGTTTTCAAAACCCTAAGGTTGTTAACATTTGCTTCACTTCCCACTCTCTTTCAGGTAGAATAAAGCAAATTAGCTTACTTTCAGTTGTCAGAATTCATCAGTCCAGGCTTTCTGATGTTAGCAAATGTGGCCATTTTAAATAATTCCATTATTATAGTGTGCTCACATGAGTTGGGTTTTTGTTTGTTTGTTTTTGTTTCGGGTTTTATATTGTTTTGTTTTCCGAGACAGGGTTTCTCTTTGTAGCCTTGACTGTCATTGATTCTGTTTGTAGACCAGGCTGGCCTTGAACTCACAGAGATCTGCCTGCCTCTGTCGCCCTGAGTACGAAAGTTACAGGCATGCACCACCACACTGGCTATGAGTTTGTTTGTTTGTTTAAGCAAAAAGAAGAATGGTATTTAATGGGACCTTGTACTGAGAGGATGGATGCCAGAGCCTGTGCTGTATTAACAAGAGACAGAATCTGTTCTTGTCTTACGGATTTTTGAACAGAAGTTTTTTATTATTCACTATTGTCTGAAATTTAGGTTAATCTCTCCATCCTTCATTTCAATGGTTTCTTTCACTTAAAAAAACAAAAGCAGACAAACAAACAAACAAATACCAGCTGGACTGGAGAGAAATGGATGAAAGGGGAAAAGAGATTACAGTTTGGCAACTGGGAACCATCTTAACTTGTAAATCTCTCAGTTTATGTCAACTCTGTGTAGAATTAATTGATGTTCTCATTTTAAATTTTTATTTATTTTTGGCTTTTTTTTTTTTTTTTTTTTTTTTTGAGCCAAGGTCTCACTATATGCCTCTGGCTGTTCTGGGAGCTCTCTATACAGAGCAGGCTGATCTCAAACTTTACAAAGATCTGCCCACCTCTGCCTCTTGAGTGCTCGGATCAAGGTTGTGCACTATTAGACCTGGATCTAATTGATGTTTTTAAGGACAAGTTTGTAAAAGACTAAAGATTTCAGATTTATGGATGTGACTCTTCATCTCAGTTTATTCAAGTCCTAAGGTGAAAATGTCACATGGTTGGTTCTGGCATTCCAGTATATGGTTTTGCATTCTATTAAAAGAGGACACACCGAAGGTAAGGTAGCTCTGAGAAGGGACTTGCCAGGGTCTGGCATGGTTAGCTGCAGCAGAGGTGTGGGAGGTATCGACTATTCAAGGAAGCCCTGGCTGGGTAGGGCAACTGAGCACCACAGTGTAGCAGCCTGCAGAATACTGTAATAAGAGGCCACATTCCAGATGGGAGAAGATCCTGGAGACATTTGCATGTCCAAGATCCCCACAAGAATCTCTCTTGCAGCCAGTGGCCTTAGGGACTGCTGTTTCTGTATCTGGGACTTGGGGCCCAGCATTTGCTAGGCAAAAAGGAAGACTGGTCCTGAAGCCAGTCTCCCGGGGAGGTGTGGCAGGTGCACAAACCGAAAGAGACCTGTGTGCAGAATAAAGAGGAAAGTGGGAATAGGGGCTTAGAAACGGACTTCGTTATAAAAAGTGAGGCATGAGGGTTGAGATACATATGTAGGAAAAAGTAGCAAGGCAAGATGCTGGGACTGAGTATACACTTTGGACGTTCTTCCATTAAATTCTGTTCTAGCCCTATGTGAGCTACGTCTTTGGGCCCTCAGAAGCATGTCTCCTACTCAAAACCAAGGGGGGGGGGGGGGAAATCCACTTATCTGAAGTTGTCTGTAATATGCCATATGAAGACAGTGGCTTGCCTCTGTCCTTGCTTGGAAGCAACTGCCAGAAGTTCCATTAATATTAGCTTTAAGCAGCCACAGTGAGGCTATGCTGGATCCTGTAACAGGAACGGACCTGGTGGTTACTAGCACCGCTGGCTGCAAGGTCTCAAGCCCTGCCCTTCTGCTCGCTCTCTCTCTTTGCCTTGTGCTCTAGCATCCCGTTGCTATTAGTTTCCTGTGGGATTTGTTACCTCTCTCAAGTAATGCTTACTTTATGAAGTAGTTGAAGTGTTTAAGGTTTCCTTTAAATTTGTATTATTTTTATTTCCATGTACGTGTATGTGGGTATGTGCACATGAGGACAGGTGCCCACAGAGGCCAGGGGCATCAGATTCCCCTGGAGCTGACATCACAAGTGGCTGTGACGCACCTGAAGTAGGTGCTGGGAATTGAACTCAGGTCCTCTGGAAGAGCAGCACATACTCGTAACCACTGAGCCACCTCTCCAGCCCTGTTTTGACGTTTTTAATCTGCCACCTTGTCTATTTCCACTGATTTTATTTTGCTTATATATTGCAATTGTTTATCGTTTGTTTGCTTTTGAAAGAAGGTCTTGCTATGTGATCACTCCTGGTCTGAAACGTACAGAACAAACTAATGCGCCTCAAAGTTGTAGCAGTCCCTGCCTCTGCTTCCTGCATGCTAGGATCTCAGATATTTGCCACTGCACTGTGCCTGGAAATCAATTTTTATTCTAATTTACTTATTTATTTGTTTGTTTGTTTTATGTGTGTACGTGTTATTGTGTGTGTGGTCTCTATGCTTGTTAGTGTGGGTATATAGCCGGATGTTGAGGCCAGAGGTTGAAGGTAAGTTTTTTTTTTCTCTGATCATCCTCCAATTTTATTTCTTAAAACAGGATCAGTAAATGAACTTGAGGCTCTGGATTCACCTAGCCTGCAGTGGTGAACATCAGGGACCCACCTGCCTCTCTTGCCTGCTCACAGCCCTGGGGATATGGCCAAGCTTCACTATGCCATGTGCCAGACTCTCTTTGCCTTTTGAGTCTTTATTCTACTCATTGTGGGAAAAAAAAAATAGGCTATTTTGAAATAGGCTGGATTTCTGTGACCGGCTATTAGAAGTTCTCTTCAGAGTGTCATTCATAGGTTGATCTTCCCCACTCCCACTATTCAATTGATTACCCATTGTTATGGACAAAAGACCTTCTGCATAAAGGAGGGATCAACGTCTTAGGCCACTATACACTATTCTTTGAACAAATATCAAAGAATGGTCATAAATTAATATGATTGTAATTTTTTGTCATTGTTGTGAGATGAAATATGGTTAGCGATTTGTAATTTTTGACTATAGTTTTATAATAATTTCCAAGGAGACCTGTAAACTTCTTTTTCACAAGATAAAAATCTATGTGTTGCAAAACTGGAAGAGATTAGTCCTAATTTCTAATTTCTCAGAGAAATTCCTTAGAATTTAGGCTGACATTTTGGTTGGAACTGCCTAAAACAAATTGATAACAGCTTCTGTCCTTTGGCTCTAAATAAAAGGGATCAAATGCCTGCTTCCTTGTAGTATTCAGATGACAAGGAACAATCGTAGAATAAAAAAAAAACTTTTTATTGATTCTTTGTGAGTTTCACATCATGCATCTCAGTCCCTGTCATCTCCTTGTCCCTTCATATCTGTCCTCTGCCCTGGCAACCTCCCCCGCCCAAGAGAAGCTATAAATAAACAAACAAAAACAAAGCATAGAAAACATCCAGTCATGGAAGCTGTAGCATGTCCCAAGTATACCCTTTTGTGTAAACATCCTTACCTGCAAATGTTCGTTGCAATGAGTCATTGGTCTGATTGGAGTCCTCTGGCTTCTGTGACATCATCAATACTGGATCCTCGACAGGACTCCTCTTGATTATGCTGTTGCTGCTCGATGTCATGGAGATTCTGCAACTTTGGATCTGCAGAACTAGCCCTTTCACAAACTCTACCAGTTTATAGATGGAGTAAATGCTGAGTTAGGCCAACTCAAAGCCCCAGATCTGGGCCTGGGTGGTAGCTAAGTTGGTCAGCCCTCCAGCTCTCCTGCATCATCACCACCAGGTTGAGCTCTCCATCCCTGCCCCTGCTAGCTTACCCAACACTGCAGCCAGAACGGGGCGGCGCCAACTCTTCCAATCTCACACCTTCCAGGATGGTTCACCCATGCCTTTGCCCTCAGGGTCACCTCTACTGTGCTGCCCAGTTGAGGTGCACACCCCTGAGTGCTGCAACATAGTGAGGGGCAGGGACAGATCTCTTGCTCTCTTGACCCTGGGGTTAGCTCCCCTCACTGTCACAGGTGAGGGTGATGAGGAGATCATGTCAGCACCCACACCACCTCCTGGCAGTCAAGATGAGGGGCCAGCTCTCCCACACTCTCACCACCAAGACCACCTCTACTGTGCCTCCCAGGCAAGGTGTAGGGCCAGCTCTCCTGAGTGCTGCAGACAGTGAGGGCCTGGACCAGGTCTGCACAACCCTTGAACATCTATGTTGCCTCAGGTGGCTACCCAGACCAGTGCACATGGCATTTAGTGGTAATATGAGCCATGGACATCGACATAGACCCCTGATACTACACGGCCACAGACCCAGACACGCCCCTCATAAGCATCACAGGCTGGGTCTTCATGGCCTCAAGGCAGCGGGGCTGGCTACTCACAACATGATAGTCCTCTCTACCCTCACATCTCTAGTTCCATCTCTCTTCCTGATGCTCAAACTGTTCTTCTTCTCTTTCTCTCCCATCTGTCTGCCACACACTTGCCCACTGTAGGGGCTCCCAATGTAGGCAGGCCATGCAGATGGCCACATTTTTGCGTGTCTTCCTCTGCCTGAGCCACATAGTTGGACCTCTGGGTGTCCTCTGCCTTCTTGCACCATGTGGCATGGCTACAGTGGGGGGGCCTTTGTGTGTCTATAGCTCACTGGAGTTGTGTGGTGCTTGGCTGGCTGGCCTCTAGGTGTCTTCTCTCTCTAGGCATCTTTCCCCATGCACATCGTGTGGCATGGTGATAGGCGTGCATCTGATTGTCTTCCTTCTCCCATGATGCATTGTATGGTGGCAGGTGGGCTCCTAGATCCTGGGATATTTGTCTGTGTGTGGTTGGGGGAAGACTTGGGAATGGATTTATACTCCAGATGACTATTCCTGACTTCTTCCCACCACATGAAAATTATATATTAGAAATATGGTGGATATTACATAGCCAGACTTGAGAGTATTTTTTCCCCTTGAAAAGGTCCTCAAAATAGACCCTGGATTGAGGGCTCCAGTATAAGAAGAATGGAGAGTTAAGGTGTCACACCCAGTATATTGCCCCATCTGGTTGTTGCCTGAGATCCCCAAGAGCAGCTCATTTGCCTATCGTCTTCCCTACCCTGGTAAGGGAGTGATTAATACAAGCCAAGCCTCGGATTCATTGTGACTCTCCATCCCTCCACCGTGTCCTGAGTCTCACAGGCGTGTGCCTGACTGACTTACTTCTCTCATTCTGTTTACCCAGATTCCCCGTCAGTGCCATGCCAGTGGACCACGCTTTTCCTTTGAGATGCGGGCACACCTTGGTGACATGTCTGCCATCTCATGAAAAGCTCATGCTCATCATATTCAGGACCTATGTACTCTGAGACTTCTTTATCTGACATTGAACAGAGCATCTAGTGTGTGACAAATAGGCATAGGTGTGTATTAAATAGAGGCAGTTTCATACACACACACACACACACACACACACACACACACGGAACCATAAACATGTGTAGGGATTCTCCCTCTAACCGTATTTTTGAGACTACTTGGGGTCCTTCTGTGCTTTCAGTCTTCCTCCATCACTGGTGTAGATTTTTAAATTTATGGGTCTAGTAGAGGTTAGAAGACTAATATGTTCTTATGGCCTTACTAAGACTTAGAATTACCTTCTTGCTCACCCTCAGAGAACAATCTAGCGTTGTGATTTGGTGTGCCCCAAATAGAAAGGCAAGGGTGATATTTCTTCATAAAAACCATGAAAGAGCCAGGATTCCCATCACTCTTCTAGGCCAAAGGCTCACTTCTTGCCTTATTGAAGCTGTCACGTAAAAGATTTAAGCCAGTTTTCAGAAACAACTTTTGAATGTTTTTCAGGTGATGGAAATAGAGGAGTTCAAGAATTCAAAGGTTTTATTCTAGCATTAAAATGTTGCTGTAGATAATATGCCTAAGAGGGACTGACAAAAACCTGTGACTAAGCCAAACAAACAAACAAACCAAAAACCAAAACCAAAACCAAAACAAACAAACAAACAAACAAAACCCAAAACCTTAGGATTCAGGTCCTTCCCACCCAGACAAATTAAAGGAGCATTGCAGTAGAGGATAGAATACTACTGTTATATGTGTGGGAAGAATAGTTATGTCAGAAAAGTGCATACATATTCATGGGTTTACTTGTGTAGTGTATGCATCTGTGTAGATACATGTGCGTGGGTGTGCTTGCCTGTGCATTCACATATGGAAGCCAGAGGTCGATATCACCTATCTTCCTTTATCATTCTCTACCTTGTTTGTTTTTTTTCTGGCAGAATCCTGACTGAAGCTGGAGCTTGCCGTTTAGGCTGGACAGGCTGGCCACCAATCCCCCGAGATGAGCCTATCTGTGCCTACCAGCTCCAGAGATACAGACCCGTAAGGGTTAATGTGGATGCCCTGGTTCTTGTGATGATGCAGGAAGAGCTTCACCCCCTGGACCATCTCTCCAGTCCTGAAAAGTGGGTTTTTCCCCACCAAACACAGTGAACAAGAAAAGGACCAAAACGAATGATGGCAGTACATCAAGTGTACTGCCAGTCAAATGTGCTGCGAATGTAGCTGTCCCTCGCTCTCCAGGGAGGACTGTATCCATCACCCACAGATGCCAAAATGTGTACATACTCGGGCTTCTTTTCCAAAATAGCATATTACTTGCATATAACTTGTGCAAAGCTTCTTGTACACTTGAAATTATCTCTCAAAGATGTGTGATTCCTGCCTAATATAAATTCTGTATAAATACTTATCCTTTGATGTTTAGAGAATGTGGCATGGAAAAATGGCACATGTCTAATATAGGTACAAGCTTAAAAAAAAAAATAACCTCTATCTGTAGTTAGTTCAATCCACAGAAGCAGCACCTTTGGACTCAGAAAGCCAACTAGTCTATCAAAGGGCACGCTTCTTTCTTCTTTCTTCCCACAAATAGTGGGAACAGCTGTCATCGAAGTGATACGTTTTTTTTGAGGCAAATGTTTTAGGAAAGAATTAGGTTTCGCAGCAAATAAATTTCTGAAAATCCTGAAAAGCAAAGCCTCCTGTGACCCATACACATTGCCTGTCATCAAATCTGTATGTTGATGATGCTGATTCTTTCTGGATAACAACGTCCTCTTTGCCTTCCATGTGCTTATGGCCATTGATTGAGTTGAGAGCCAACTGCTCTGTGGTCTGATCCTGAGCCTTGCTGGGGTTCCACCTCCCTACCTTGGACCCGCTGGGTGGTATCTTTGGCTCAGTTAAGGAATTCTGGCCTGTATGCCTAAACCCAGCTCATGAGTCTGACCCTGCCTGATACAGTTCCCTTTGCTCATCAATCAGCCACACACGAAAACATAGAAGTCCACACAAGAAATGAATCATAGCTCTTGTTTCTAGAAATCAAAATTAGGTATCTGGGAATATGGGGAGAAAGATTTACTCCTTAATCAAAGCCGATCATATATTTTGATTTTTTTTTACCATAGACATTTAGTTTTAAAAATTGTATCTATTATTGTGTGTCTGTATGTGTATGCATCTGTATAAGTGAGTGAGTGTGTGTGTGTGTGTGTGTGTGTGTGTGTGTGTGTGTGTGTGTGTGTGTGTGAATACATGTGCCACCAGAGTGCATGTGGCAATCAGAGGACAACTTTGTCAAGTCAGTTCCCTGCTTCACTTTCTAGGGACTGAATTCAGGCCAGCACACTTACAGGGCAAGTGTCTTTACCCTACTAAACCATCTTACTGGCCCCAGACTTGCATGCTTCTTACTGTTGTTCTGCACATTTTCTCAACTTTAAAAGGAAAATTTTAATACATGCCATGACATTCTAAACCTTACTGTTAATAAACATTACATTGTTCCACTTTTGTAAGACAATATAGTACTCAAATTCACAAAGTCAGACAGTGGGTTGGTGGTTTCCAGTGGCTGAGGGCATGGAGGAATCATGTTTTGAAAACATTTGGGCATGGAAATTAAAAATATAATGTATTACCTGTCTACGCAGCTGAAACCCAATAAGGACCCTGGCCCACAAGCATGCAAACAGCTCATACAAAACATTGAGGGAAACAGTGGGAAGTGTGTGTGTGTGTGTGTGTGTGTGTGTGTATGTGTGTGTGTGTGTGTGTGTGTGTGTGTGTACATGTGCAAAACTGTGAAATGTCTCCAAAATGTTCTTGCCTTGCCTCTCCTTTCATTTGTTTCATTTTGTTTAGAGTGTTATTGTTGTTGTTGTTGCTGTTGTTGTTTGGTTTCATTGATTGGTTGGTTGGTTGGGTTGGTTTTCTGAGACAGGGTTTCTCTGTGTATCCCTAGTTGTTTTGGATTTACTTGTAGACCAGGCTAGCCTTGAACTCACAGACACCTGCTTGCCTCTGCCTCCCTGAGTGCCGGGGTTACAAGTGTGAACTACAGAGCCCAGCTTCCTTTAAAGAACTTGAAACCACTAACTCCCTGCTTTCACTGTGCCACCCTCCCACTACCCATTAGACTTTTCTCAGCTGCTTGTCCAAATCAATGTTCTGCTTGTTTGTTTCCAGTCAAGAACTCATCTGTCATGAATTCCCAGGACGCATTCTCCATCAGGGCATCGTAAATGGTAATAAGCTAAGCTGGTCCCATTTCATTCTGGAAACAACATCTTTCCCAGAAAGTCTCCCAAGAAATGTCCGGAATTGCGCTTGGTTCGTTGCCCAGAAGGCATCAGGGAAGCATACGGTAGAAGGAATAGCCATTGAGGAATTGTACGTTTCTCCATAACTGACCTCTGTAGCTTCTCTTCATTGGAAGAAAAGTGTCCCTATCAGGAAGCCTTCACACAGTTGTAGTATTCCCCGTGGGTGTCTTACATTTTTTATAAAATAAGCAAACCAATCTTCCGACATGTGATTCTCCCTGCCAAGATTATATAGTTTGGAAAAGTAGCTTCAGAAAGTTTCCCAGGCAACTAAGATGTTGGCAAGATATCACTGAGAATAAAGTGAAGATAACGAGCGGAGGGAGGAGGTGGAGAAACGTGTCCGTGCAATCTGAAGAAGGACCACAATGTCTGAGGCTCTGCGAGGGCTGGGAAGAAAGCAGAGCCAGAGACGTGCTGATAAACACACAGGGAGACGGCGGATAAAAGCCTCTGCCAAACTCAGGAGGCCAGCCGAGGAAGGAAAACAGCCACACACCAGACCGGGACAAGAACTGAGGAGCTAAACAGTAATTAGCAGATGCACAGTCTACAAAGACTTAACTAATATTCCCATGTTACAAAGGGGCACCTGGGAGGCACTGTGCATGTTGGGCTAGTGAAGGAATAAGAAAAAATGTTCCTGTCGTTTGCTTTTAAAGCAAGTCGACAAGCAAGTTCTCTTTTGTCTTTGATTCCCCTGTCTGGATCATTTCCCAGGCCTGGAAATCACATTCATCCTTTGAGATGGTGTCTCTGGTTGCATAGGGTATCACCAATGGGCATTTCATCTTCCATCATGTACTCTGTAAGTTAGGGGATGGAAACATGATACAGTTTGAACATGAACAAAAACAAAAGGAAGGGCCTGGAACTTTCTCTCTGACAAGTAGCATTCATAAGTCAGTTTTAAAAGTAAGTTTTAACTTGTGCTTTGAACACAGGACACAATTGCACTAGAAGGGATTCTTTTTTCATTCATATACATTTTAAAATATTGAGAGCAATGCATCCTTAATGGAAGTAATGCTTGGTGAATTATTTTTTAAATTTGTCATTCTTGTGACTTGTTTCTAATGAGCTTATTTAAAGATATATTTATATTCTATGATACCCAACACAGTACATATCTTTAAAACCTGAGAGAATTGTTCAGTGTGAACCTTAACTTTATTTTAAAATCCATTCAATATATGTCAGATTATAAACAGCAATAGAGGCAGAAAAAAAAAATAGTGAGAAAAGAAAGAGGAATACAAGCACTCATTTTCAGAGTAATCCTGGCTTTTAAATAAACACTGCTTACACACAGAAACATGTATAAAATAATAAAAAATAACTCTAATAATCTTTGGCATTTAACTTAAACATTGCACTTGGAGTCTTGGTGGAGCTTTTGTAGTTGTAAACAAATTAGTAAGGGAAAGAAAATAAGTTCTTCATAGTGTTAAGTTGGTTTTAGGCCATGTGGCAGAGTAACAGTGCCCTCCCAATAGCTGTATCCTAAAATGGGATCATGAGATGCAGAGAGAGGAGCATCCTGGATTATATTGGCAAATTCAATGTGATCACCACCAGGGTTCTTGAAAGAGGGAGGCAAGACCAAATTCGGATGAAAAAAGAAACTAGGTACCAAAGAAGCAGAGGAAGAAAAGGGGTCAAAATCAGAGAGCCTAAAGGTAGCCTCTAAAGTCCAGAAAACATAAGGAAGCAAGTTCTCCCCCCAGCCTTCAGGGTGAGCGCGCGCGCGCGCGCACACACACACACACACACACACACACACACACACACAAACACACCTTGATGGTAGCCCAGAAAGACTCACATCAGACATCGGAGTTTCAGGATCATTAAGGGAATACAGATATGTTATTTTAAACCTCTAAGTGAGTGAGAATTTCACCGCATCTGTAGGAAACCCACGCACCAACCCTATGAAAAGCAGACAAAACTTCCCTCCTCATCTCACTGACATGCAGAAATGCAGGTATTCTTGGAGTGGTCATCTGGTTTGTTTTTAACTTAACAGTGTATCATGGTCATTTCCCTGACTATATGCAAACTTAAATTATTTACTTGGGGACACAGGCTTATGCTATAACTCCTTTAGTGATATTTAAAGTGACCTGAATTTAGTGGGGGGGAGGGGTTGGTAATGGTGGTGGCCAAGGATTGATATAGAATCTCACTTATGAAGCCCAGGCTAGTATCAAACTGGTGATCCTCCTGCCTCAGCCCTTGTGTTATAAATGTGTATCACTAAGTGCAGCTTAAGGAAACTTCTCCCTTGTTTTCTTTTTACAATATAGACTATATTTTGGGTGAACACTTTTACACATTCACACTACTCCAAACTAATGTTATGCTGGAAAGTACAGCCAAAGAAATTCAAACTGCTACTGGGATATATATTATAAGGAAGTCTTCCTTTCTTCATAATCTTTGAGTAATGTTTGTTCTCTCTTTCTCTTTTTCTCCATCCTTTCCTTCCTTCTTCATGTACTCATTCTTTTCTTTGGGAAAGTATCCCTTATGTCTCAAATATCTGAACTCAAATTATCCTGTAGCTGGAGCTCCAGGTGCCCACTCCACCCACTTACGTCTTCGCTGTTGTGGTTTATGTTTCAGGATCCTCATGAGACCGTGGATATAAACAGTGAACTCCAGATGTATCATATTTCTCAATAACAAGATCAGGATATCTCAGAGAATGGCCCATGAACTGAAACACCACCCGAGAAACCTCTCCCCGACAGGCCAGCCACAATCTTGACCACTGGCAAGTGCTGACGATGCCAGCATTGACTCCATGGCTCAGCCCTCGTCAGTACAGTCTGTGCACAGACACTGAGCTCACACACTGAGCCACTGACATCCCCAGACCCAACGTCTCCTCCGTGGGTCTCTTCATTTCTGTTCTCCTCTTCCAGAAGCTCTCCCCAGGCCCAACGCCTCCTCCGTGGGTCTCTCTTTCCATTTCTTTTTAAAAATATTTTTAACATATACATTTATTTTATTACACATGAATAAAACAAACTACGTACAGCAGGGAGAACCATGAGACAATCATGAGTTATGTAAATGTTACATTCATAGTGATTTGACTGTTTGTATTTGTCAAACTTGAAGTAAACATCTTTCCTATCTTGCTGGATCTAAATTTCTGAATGAAATTCATTATCTATCCTAGCTCGTCTCTATTAGCTTAAATTCTTTATCTTGGTAAGTAAAGATTTTCATGGTACGTATCCCTTGGACTAGTGTTTTGATATAAGTGAGTATATACCGTTTGCCTCTTTTTGCTTCTGGGTGAACTCACTCATTATGATAATTTCTAGATCAATCCATTTGTCCACATATTTCGGGAATTCCTCGTTTTTAATAGCTGAGTAGTATTCCATCGTGTAAATATACCACAGTTTCTTAGTCCATTCTTCTACTGAGGGACACTTAGGCTGTTTCCATGTTCTGGCTATTATGTATAGAGCAGCTATGAACATGGTTGAGCATATTTCCCTGTTATGTGGTAGGGCATTTTCTGGGTATATTCCAAGGAGTGGGATGGCTGGGTCTTGAGGAAGCCCTATTCCCATTTTTCTGAGAAAGCGCCAGATAGCTTTCCAAAGTGGTTGTACTAGTTTGCATTCCCACCAACAATGAAGGAGTGTTCCTCTCTCTCCACATCCTCACCAACATGTGGTGTCATTTGAGTTTTTGATCTTAGCCATTCTGATGGGTGTAAGATGGAATCTCAGTGTCGTTTTGATTTGCATTCTCTGATGACTAACGAGGACGAGCATTTCTTTAAGTGTTTCTCTGCCATTTGATATTCCTCTGTTAAGAATTCTCTGTTAAGTTCCAAGCCACTTACCAAGAAAGTGGGTCAGATGAGAGGATATTCAATTGAGACTTTAGGCAAGAGTAACATGGAAGAAAGAGGAAATAGTAGGACCCACAGGGTCCTGGAAACCTACAAGAAGAACTTTATGACAGGTAGATCTGGATCCTGGGGTCCTCCTCAAACTAAGGCACCAGCCAAGGAGAATATAGGCAGTAAGCTTCGAACCCCTACCAAGACCTAGCCGACGAACATGATATTCTCCACCGTTGAGTGGAGAGTGAGATCTGACTCTCACATGAACTCTGGTGCCCCTTTTCTGACCATGTCCCCTGGATGGGGAGACCTGGTGGCACTCAGAGGAAGGATAGCTAGTTACCAAGAAGAGACTTGATATTCTGAGAGCATATATAGGGGGAGGAGGTCTCCCTCAGTCACAGACATAGGGGAGGGGAGAAGGGGAGAAATGGGAGGAAACAGGGGAAGGGCTAACAATCGAGATGTAATATGAATAAATTAATAAAAAAATCTTTTCTTGCCTGTAAAAAAAAAATTCTTTATCTTGATCTAAAAAGATCTTATCCCCTAACCA